>NW_028148670.1:0-112185 GCF_965153285.1 Podarcis tiliguerta | reverse complement strand
TCGAAACAGAAGGCTTTTTATCACAGGACAAGAAATCAGTCCTCGAAAACTTAACCGACAGGAAAATATTTTTTTGAAAAAATCCCTAACCCCTGGGGTCACAATTTCATAAAAAAACTGAATTTCGGTCAATTTACTCAAAAATGATGCCAAACGGTGGCAACGGCTCCCCTGAGAGGTTTGGCGGTCGAAACAGAAGGCTTTTTATCACAGGACAAGAAATCAGCCCTCGAAAACTTAACCGACAGAAAAGGATTTTTTTGAAAAAATCCCTAAGCCCCGGGGTCACAATTTCATCAAAAATCTGACTTCTGTCAATTCACTCAAAAATGGTGCCGAAAGGGTGGCAAATGCTCCCCTGAGAGGTTTGGCGGTCGAAACAGAAGGCTGTTTATCACAGGACAAGAAATCAGCCCTCGAAAACTTAACCGACAGAAAAAGATTTTTTTGAAATAATCCCTAACCCCCGGGGTCACAATTTCATCAAAAATCTGACTTCCGGCAATTCACTCAAAAATGGTTCCAAACGGTTGCGAATGCTCCCCTGAGAGGTTTGGAGGTCGAAACAGAAGGCTTTTTATCACAAAACAAGAAATCAGCCCTCGACAACTTAACCAGCAGAAAAATATTTTTTTGAAAAAATCCCTAAGCCCCGGGGTCACAATTTCATCAAAAATCTGACTTCCGGCAATTCACTCAAAAATGGTGCCAAACGGTTGCAAATGCTCCCCTGAGAGGTTTGGCGGTCGAAACAGAAGGCTTTTTATCACAGGACAAGAAATCAGCCCTTGAAAACTTAACCGACAGAGAAAGATTTTTTTGAAAAAATCCCTAAGCCCCGGGGTCCCAATTTCATCAAAAATCTGACTTCTGGCAATTCACTCAAAAATGGTTCCAAACGGTTGCAAATGCTCCCCTGAGAGGTTTGGCAGTCGAAACAGAAGGCTTTTTATCACAGGACAAGAAATCAGCCCTCGAAAAATTTACCAACAGAAAAAGATTTTTTTGAAAAAATCCCTAACCCCCGGGGTCACAATTTCATCAAAAATCTGACTTCTGTCAATTCACTCAAAAATGGTGCCAAAGGGTGGCAAATGCTCCCCTGAGAGGTTTGGCGGTCGAAACAGAAGGCTGTTTATCACAGGACAAGAAATCAGCCCTCGAAAACTTTACCAACAGAAAAAGATTTTTTTGAAAAAATCCCTAACCCCCGGGGTCACAATTTCATCAAAAATCTGACTTCTGGCAATTCACTCAAAAATGGTGCCAAAAGGTTGCAAATGCTCCCCTGAGCGGTTTGGCGGTCGAAACAGAAGGCTTTTTATCACAGAACAAGAAAACAGCCCTCAAAAACTTAACCAACCGAAAAAGATTTTTTTGAAAAAATCCCTAAGTCCCGGGGTCACAATTTCATCAAAAATCTGTCTTTCGGCAATTCACTCAAAAATGGTACCAAACGGTTGCAAATGCTCCCCTGAGAGGTTTGGCGGTCTAAACAGTAGGCTTTTTATCACAGGACAAGAAATCAGCCCTCGACAACTTAACCAGCAGAAGAATATTTTTTTGAAAAAATCCCTAACCCCCGGGGTCACAATTTCATCACAAATCTGACTTTCGGCAATTCACTCAAAAATGGTGCCAAACGGTTGGAAATGCTCCCCTGAGAGGTTTGGCGGTCGAAACAGAAGGCTTTTTATCACAGGACAAGAAATCAGTCCTTGAAAACTTTACCAACAGAAAAAGATTTTTTTCAAAAAATCCCTAACCCCCGGGGTCACAATTTCATCACAAATCTGACTTTCGGCAATTCACTCAAAAATGGTACCAAACGGTTGCAAATGCTCCCCTGAGAGGTTTGGCGGTCGAAACAGA
Organism: Podarcis tiliguerta; assembly: GCF_965153285.1. Lineage (NCBI taxonomy): Eukaryota > Metazoa > Chordata > Lepidosauria > Squamata > Lacertidae > Podarcis > Podarcis tiliguerta. Next base: position 110,313 of record NW_028148670.1, on the reverse strand, counting down.
AGGCTTTTTATCACAGGACAAGAAATCAGCCCTCGAAAACTTAACCGACAGAAAAAGATTTTTTTGAAAAAATCCATAAGCCCCGGGGTCACAATTTCATCAAAAATCTGTCTTTCGGCAATTCACTCAAAAATGGTGCGAAACGGTTGCAAATGCTCCCCTGAGAGGTTTGGCGGTCTAAACAGAAGGCTTTTTATCACAGGACAAGAAATCAGCCCTCGAAAAATTTACCAACAGAAAAAGATTTTTTTGAAAAAATTCCTAACCCCCGGGGTCACAATTTCATCACAAATCTGACTTTCGGCAATTCACTCAAAAATGGTGCCAAACGGTTGCAAATGCTCCCCTGAGAGGTTTGGCGGTCTAAACAGTAGGCTTTTTATCACAGGACAAGAAATCAGCCCTCGAAAACTTAACCGACAGAAAAAGATTTTTTTGAAAAAATCCCTAACCCCCGGGGTCACAATTTCATCAAAAAACTGACTTTCGGCAATTTACTCAAAAATGGTGCCAAACGGTTGCAAATGCTCTCCTGAGAGGTTTGGCGGTGGAATCAGAAGACTTTTTATCACAAAACAAGAAATCAGCCCTCGACAACTTAACCAGCAGAAGAATATTTTTTTGAAAAAAAACCTAACCCCCGGGGTCACAATTTCATCACAAATCTGACTTTCGGCAATTCACTCAAAAATGGTACCAAACGGTTGCAAATGCTCCCCTGAGAGGTTTGGCGGTCGAAACAGAAGGCTTTTTATCACAGGACAAGAAATCAGCCCTCGAAAACTTAACCGACAGAAAAAGATTTTTTTGAAAAAATCCCTAAGTCCCGGGGTCACAATTTCATCAAAAATCTGTCTTTCGGCAATTCACTCAAAAATGGTGCCAAACGGTTGGAAATGCTCCCCTGAGAGCTTTGGCGTTCGAAACAGAAGGCTTTTTATCAGAGGACAAGAAATCAGCCCTCGACAACTTAACCGGCAGAAAAAGATTCTTTTGAAAAAATCCCTAACCCCCGGGGTCACAATTTCATCAAAAAACTGACTTTCGGCAATTTACTCAAAAATGGTGCCAAACTGTTGCAAATGCTCTCCTGAGAGGTTTAGCGGTCGAAAGAGAAGACTTTTTATCACAAAACAAGAAATCAGCCCTCGACAACTTAACCAGCAGAAGAATATTTTTTTGAAAAAATCCCTAACCCCCGGGGTCACAATTTCATCAAAAATCTGACTTTCGGCAATTCACTCAAAAATGGTACCAAACGGTTGCAAATGCTCCCCTGAGAGGTTTGGCGGTCGAAACAGAAGGCTTTTTATCACAGGACAAGAAATCAGTCCTCGAAAACTTAACCGACAGGAAAATATTTTTTTGAAAAAATCCCTAAACCCTGGGGTCACAATTTCATAAAAAAACTGAATTTCGGCAATTTACTCAAAAATGATGCCAAACGGTGGCAACGGCTCCCCTGAGAGGTTTGGCAGTCGAAACAGAAGGCTTTTTATCACAGGACAAGAAATCAGCCCTCGAAAACTTAACCGACAGAAAAGGATTTTTTTGAAAAAATCCCTAAGCCCCGGGGTCACAATTTCATCAAAAATCTGACTTCTGGCAATTCACTCAAAAATGGTGCCAAAAGGTTGCAAATGCTCCCCTGAGAGGTTTGGCGGTCGAAACAGAAGGCTGTTTATCACAAAACAAGAAATCAGCCCTCGACAACTTAACCAGCAGAAAAATATTTTTTTGAAAAAATCCCTAAGTCCCGGGGTCACAATTTCATCAAAAATCTGACTTTCGGCAATTCACTCAAAAATGGTGCCAAACGGTTGCAAATGCTCCCCTGAGAGGTTTGGCGGTCGAAACAGAAGGCTTTTTATCACAGGACAAGAAATCAGCCCTTGAAAACTTAACCGACAGAAAAAGATTTTTTTGAAAAAATCCCTAAGCCCCGGGGTCCCAATTTCATCAAAAATCTGACTTCTGGCAATTCACTCAAAAATGGTGCCAAAAGGTTGCAAATGCTCCCCTGAGAGGTTTGGCGGTCGAAACAGAAGGCTGTTTATCACAGGACAAGAAATCAGCCCTCGAAAACTTAACCGACAGAAAAAGATTTTTTTGAAAAAATCCCTAACCCCCGGGGTCACAATTTCAGCAAAAATCTGACTTCTGGCAATTCACTCAAAAATGGTTCCAAACGGTTGCAAATGCTCCCCTGAGAGGTTTGGCGGTCGAAACAGAAGGCTTTTTATCACAGGACAAGAAATCAGCCCTTGAAAACTTAACCGACAGAAAAAGATTTTTTTGAAAAAATCCATAAGCCCCGGGGTCACAATTTCATCAAAAATCTGACTTCTGGCAATTCACTCAAAAATGGTGCCAAAAGGTTGCAAATGCTCCCCTGAGAGGTTTGGCAGTCGAAACAGAAGGCTTTTTATCACAGAACAAGAAATCAGCCCTCGAAAACTTAACCAACCGAAAAATATTTTTTTGAAAAAATCCCTAAGTCCCGGGGTCACAATTTCATCAAAAATCTATCTTTCGGCAATTCACTCAAAAATGGTGCCAAACGGTTGCAAATGCTCCCCTGAGAGGTTTGGCGGTCTAAACAGAAGGCTTTTTATCACAGGACAAGAAATCAGCCCTCGAAAACTTAACCGACAGAAAAAGATTCTTTTGAAAAAATCCCTAACCCCCAGGGTCACAATTTCATCAAAAAACTGACTTTCGGCAATTTACTCAAAAATGGTGCCAAACGGTTGCAAATGCTCTCCTGAGAGGTTTAGCGGTCGAAAGAGAAGACTTTTTATCACAAAACAAGAAATTAGCCCTCGACAAATTAACCAGCAGAAGAATATTTTTTTGAAAAAATCCCTAACCCCCGGGGTCACAATTTCATCAAAAATCTGACTTTCGGCAATTCACTCAAAAATGGTACCAAACGGTTGCAAATGCTCCCCTGAGAGGTTTGGCGGTCGAAACAGAAGGCTTTTTATCACAGGACAAGAAATCAGTCCTCGAAAACTTAACCGACAGGAAAATATTTTTTTGAAAAAATCCCTAACCCCTGGGGTCACAATTTCATAAAAAAACTGAATTTCGGCAATTTCCTCAACAATGATGCCAAACGGTGGCAACGGCTCCCCTGAGAGGTTTGGCAGTCGAAACAGAAGGCTTTTTATCACAGGACAAGAAATCAGCCCTCGAAAACTTAACCGACAGAAAAGGATTTTTTTGAAAAAATCCCTAAGCCCCGGGGTCACAATTTCATCAAAAATCTGACTTCTGGCAATTCACTCAAAAATGGTGCCAAAAGGTTGCAAATGCTCCCCTGAGAGGTTTGGCGGTCGAAACAGAAGGCTTTTTATCACAGGACAAGAAATCAGCCCTTGAAAACTTAACCGACAGAAAAAGATTTTTTTGAAAAAATCCCTAAGCCCCGGGGTCCCAATTTCATCAAAAATCTGACTTCTGGCAATTCACTCAAAAATGGTGCCAAAAGGTTGCAAATGCTCCCCTGAGAGGTTTGGCGGTCGAAACAGAAGGCTGTTTATCACAGGACAAGAAATCAGCCCTCGAAAACTTAACCGACAGAAAAAGATTTTTTTGAAAAAATCCCTAACCCCCGGGGTCACAATTTCATCAAAAATCTGACTTCTGGCAATTCACTCAAAAATGGTTCCAAACGGTTGCAAATGCTCCCCTGAGAGGTTTGGCGGTAGAAACAGAAGCTTTTTATCACAGGACAAGAAATCAGCCCTTGAAAACTTAACCGACAGAAAAGGATTTTTTTGAAAAAATCCCTAAGCCCCGGGGTCACAATTTCATTAAAAATCTGACTTCTGGCAATTCACTCAAAAATGGTGCCAAAAGGTTGCAAATGCTCCCCTGAGAGGTTTGGCGGTCGAAACAGAAGGCTGTTTATCACAAAACAAGAAATCAGCCCTCGACAACTTAACCGGCAGAAAAATATTTTTTTGAAAAAATCCCTAAGTCCCGGGGTCACAATTTCATCAAAAATCTGACTTTCGGCAATTCACTCAAAAATGGTGCCAAACGGTTGCAAATGCTCCCCTGAGAGGTTTGGCGGTCGAAACAGAAGGCTTTTTATCACAGGACAAGAAATCAGCCCTTGAAAACTTTACCGACAGAAAAAGATTTTTTTGAAAAAATCCCTAAGCCCCGGGGTCCCAATTTCATCAAAAATCTGACTTCTGGCAATTCACTCAAAAATGGTGCCAAAAGGTTGCAAATGCTCCCCTGAGAGGTTTGGCGGTCGAAACAGAAGGCTGTTTATCACAGGACAAGAAATCAGCCCTCGAAAACTTAACCGACAGAAAAAGATTTTTTTGAAAAAATCCCTAACCCCCGGGGTCACAATTTCATCAAAAATCTGACTTCTGGCAATTCACTCAAAAATGGTTCCAAACGGTTGCAAATGCTCCCCTGAGAGGTTTGGCGGTAGAAACAGAAGGCTTTTTATCACAGGACAAGAAATCAGCCCTTGAAAACTTAACCGACAGAAAAAGATTTTTTTGAAAAAATCCCTAAGCCCCGGGGTCCCAATTTCATCAAAAATCTGACTTTCGGTAATTCCCTCAAAAATGGTACCAAACGGTTGCAAATGCTCCCCTGAGAGGTTTGGCGGTCGAAACAGAAGGCTGTTTATCACAGGACAAGAAATCAGCCCTCGAAAACTTAACCGACAGAAAAAGATTTTTTTGAAAAAATCCCTTACCCCCGGGGTCACAATTTCATCAAAAATCTGACTTCTGGCAATTCACTCAAAAATGGTTCCAAACGGTTGCAAATGCTCCCCTGAGAGGTTTGGCGGTCGAAACAGAAGGCTGTTTATCACAGGACAAGAAATCAGCCCTTGAAAACTTAACCGACAGAAAAAGATTTTTTTGAAAAAATCCCTAACCCCCGGGGTCACAATTTCATCACAAATCTGACTTTCGGCAATTTACTCAAAAATGATGCCAAACGGTGGCAACGGCTCCCCTGAGAGGTTTGGCGGTCGAAACAGAAGGCTTTTTATCACAGGACAAGAAATCAGCCCTCGAAAACTTAACCGACAGAAAAGGATTTTTTTGAAAAAATCCCTAATCCCCGGGGTCACAATTTCATCAAAAATCTGACTTCTGGCAATTCACTCAAAAATGGTGCCAAAAGGTTGCAAATGCTCCCCTGAGAGGTTTGGCGGTCGAAACAGAAGGCTGTTTATCACAGGACAAGAAATCAGCCCTCGAAAACTTAACCGACAGAAAAAGATTTTTTTGAAAAAATCCCTAACCCCCGGGGTCACAATTTCATCAAAAATCTGACTTCTGGCAATTCATTCAAAAATGGTTCCAAACGGTTGCAAATGCTCCCCTGAGAGGTTTGGAGGTCGAAACAGAAGGCTTTTTATCACAAAACAAGAAATCAGCCCTCGACAACTTAACCAGCAGAAAAATATTTTTTTGAAAAAATCCCTAAGCCCCGGGGTCACAATTTCATCAAAAATCTGACTTTCGGCAATTCACTCAAAAATGGTGCCAAACGGTTGCAAATGCTCCCCTGAGAGGTTTGGCGGTCGAAACAGAAGTCTTTTTATCACAGGACAAGAAATCAGCCCTTGAAAACTTAACCGACAGAAAAAGATTTTTTTGAAAAAATCCCTAAGCCCCGGGGTCCCAATTTCATCAAAAATCTGACTTCTGGCAATTCACTCAAAAATGGTGCCAAAAGGTTGTAAATGCTCCCCTGAGAGGTTTGGCGGTCGAAACAGAAGGCTGTTTATCACAGGACAAGAAATCAGCCGTCGAAAACTTTACCAACAGAAAAAGATTTTTTTGAAAAAATCCCTAACCCCCGGGGTCACAATTTCATCACAAATCTGACTTTCGGCAATTCACTCAAAAATGGTACCAAACGGTTGCAAATGCTCCCCTGAGAGGTTTGGCGGTCGAAACAGAAGGCTTTTTATCACAGGACAAGAAATCAGCCCTCGAAAACTTAACCAACAGAAAAAGATTTTTTTGAAAAAAACCCTTAAGCCCCGGGGTCACAATTTCATCACAAATCTGACTTTCGGCAATTCACTCAAAAATGGTACCAAACGGTTGCAAATGCTCCCCTGAGAGGTTTGGCGGTCGAAACAGAAGGCTTTTTATCACAGGACAAGAAATCAGCCCTCCAAAACTTAACCGACAGAAAAAGATTTTTTTGAAAAAAACCATAAGCCCCGGGGTCACAATTTCATAAAAAATCTGACTTCTAGCAATTCGCTCAAAAATGGTGCCAAAAGGTTGCAAATGCTCCCCTGAGAGGTTTGGCAGTCGAAACAGAAGGCTTTTTATCACAGGATAAGAAATAACCCCTCGAAATCTTAACCGACAGAAAAAGATTTTTTTGAAAAAATCCCTAAGCCCCGGGGTCACAATTTCATCAAAAATCTGACTTTCGGCAATTCACTCAAAAATGGTACCAAACGGTTGCAAATGCTCCTCTGAGAGGTTTGGCGGTCGAAACAGAAGGCTGTTTATCACAGGACAAGAAATCAGCCCTCGAAAACTTAACCGACAGAAAAAGATTTTTTTGAAAAAATCCCTAACCCCCGGGGTCACAGTTTCATCAAAAATCTGATTTTCGGCAATTCACTCAAAAATGGTGCCAAACGGTTGCAAATGCTCCCCTGAGAGGTTTGGTAGTCGAAACAGAAGGCTTTTTATCACAGGACAAGAAATCAGTCCTCGAAAACTTAACCGGTAGGAAAATATTTTTTTGAAAAAATCCCTACTCCCCGGGGCCACAATTTCATCAAAAATCTGATTTTCGGCAATTCACTCAAAAATGGTGCCAAACGGTTGCAAATGCTCCCCTGAGAGGTTTGGCGGTCGAAATAGAAGCCTTTTTATCAAAGGACTAGAAATCAGCCCTCGACAACTTAACCGGCAGATGAATCTTTTTTTGAAAAAATCCCTAACCCCCCGGGTCACAATTTCATCAAAAATCTGACTTTCGGCAATTCACTCCAAAATGATGGAAAACGGTGGCAAATGCTCACCTGTGAGGTTTCGCGGTCGAAACAGAAGGCTTTTTATCACAGGCCAAGAAATCAGCCCTCGAAAACTTAACCGACAGAAAAAGATTTTTTTGAAAAAATCCCTAATCCCCGGGGTCACAATTTCATCAAAAATCTGACTTTCGGCAATTCACTCACAAATGGTTCCAAAAGGTTGCAAATGCTCCCCTGAGAGGTTTGGAGGTCAAAACAGAAGGCTTTTTATCACAAAACAAGAAATCAGCCCTCGACAACTTAACCAGCAGAAAAATATTTTTTTGAAAAAATCCCTAAGCCCCGGGGTCACAATTTCATCAAAAATCTGACTTTCGGCAATTCACTCAAAAATGGTGCCAAAGGGTTGCAAATGCTCCCCTGAGAGGTTTGGCGGTCGAAACAGAAGGCTTTTTATCACAGGACAAGAAATCAGTCCTCGAAAACTTAACCGGCAGGAAAATATTTTTTTGAAAAAATCCCTAACCCCCGGGGTCACAATTTCATCAAAAATCTGATTTTCGGCAATTCACTCAAAAATGGTGCCAAACGGTTGCAAATGCTCCCCTGAGAGATTTGGCTGTCGAAACAGAAGGCTTTTTATCACAGGACAGAAATCAGCCCTCGAAAACTTAACCGACAGAAAAAGATTTTTTTGAAAAAATCCCTAAGCCCCGGGGTCACAATTTCTTCAAAAATCTGACTTTCGGCAATTCACTCAAAAATGGTGCCAAACGGTTGCAAATGCTCCCCTGAGAGATTTGGCTGTCGAAACAGAAGGCTTTTTATCACAGGACAAGAAATCAGCCCTCGAAAACTTAACCGACAGAAAAAGATTTTTTTGAAAAAATCCCTAACCCCCGGGGTCACAATTTCATAAAAAATCTGACTTTCGGCAATTCACTCAAAAAGGTGCCAAACGGTTGCAAATGCTCCCCTGAAAGGGTTCGTGGTCGAAACAGAAGGCTGTTTATCACAGGACAAGAAAGCAGCCCTTGAAAACTTAACCGACAGAAAAAGATTTTTTTGAAAAAATCCCTAAGCCCCGGGGTCACAATTTCATAAAAAATCTGACTTCTGGCAATTCACTCAAAAAGGTTCCAAACGGTTGCAAATGCTCCCCTGAGAGGTTTGGCGGTCAAAACAGAAGGCTTTTTATCACAAAACAAGAAATCAGCCCTCGACAACTTAACCAGCAGAAAAATATTTTTTTGAAAAAATCCCTAACCCCCCGGGGTCACAATTTCATCAAAAATCTGACTTTCGGCAATTCACTCAAAAATGGTGCCAAACGGTTGCAAATGCTCCCCTGAGAGGTTTGGCGGTCGAAACAGAAGGCTTTTTATCACAGGACAAGAAATCAGCCCTCGAAAACTTAACCGACAGAAAAAGATTTTTTTGAAAAAATCCCTAACCCCCGGGGTCACAATTTCATCACAAATCTGACTTTCGGCAATTCACTCAAAAATGGTGCCAAACGGTTGCAAATGCTCCCCTGAGAGGTTTGGCGGTCGAAACAGAAGGCTTTTTATCACAGGACAAGAAATCAGTCCTCGAAAACTTAACCGACAGGAAAATATTTTTTTGAAAAAATCCCTAACCCCCGGGGTCACAATTTCATCACAAATCTGACTTTCGGCAATTCACTCAAAAATGGTGCCAAACGGTTGCAAATGCTCCCCTGAGAGGTTTGGCGGTCGAAACAGAAGGCTTTTTATCACAGGACAAGAAATCAGCCCTCGAAAACTTAACCGACAGAAAAAGATTTTTTTGAAAAAATCCCTAACCCCCGGGGTCACAATTTCATCAAAAATCTGACTTCTGGCAATTCACTCAAAAATGGTTCCAAACGGTTGCAAATGCTCCCCTGAGAGGTTTGGCGGTAGAAACAGAAGGCTTTTTATCACAGGACAAGAAATCAGCCCTTGAAAACTTAACCGACAGAAAAAGATTTTTTTGAAAAAATCCCTAAGCCCCGGGGTCCCAATTTCATCAAAAATCTGACTTTCGGCAATTCCCTCAAAAATGGTACCAAACGGTTGCAAATGCTCCCCTGAGAGGTTTGGCGGTCGAATCAGAAGGCTGTTTATCACAGGACAAGAAATCAGCCCTCGAAAACTTAACCGACAGAAAAAGATTTTTTTGAAAAAATCCCTTACCCCCGGGGTCACAATTTCATCAAAAATCTGACTTCTGGCAATTCACTCAAAAATGGTTCCAAACGGTTGCAAATGCTCCCCTGAGAGGTTTGGCGGTCGAAACAGAAGGCTGTTTATCACAGGACAAGAAATCAGCCCTTGAAAACTTAACCGACAGAAAAAGATTTTTTTGAAAAAATCCCTAACCCCCGGGGTCACAATTTCATCACAAATCTGACTTTCGGCAATTTACTCAAAAATGATGCCAAACGGTGGCAACGGCTCCCCTGAGAGGTTTGGCGGTCGAAACAGAAGGCTTTTTATCACAGGACAAGAAATCAGCCCTCGAAAACTTAACCGACAGAAAAGGATTTTTTTGAAAAAATCCCTAATCCCCGGGGTCACAATTTCATCAAAAATCTGACTTCTGGCAATTCACTCAAAAATGGTGCCAAAAGGTTGCAAATGCTCCCCTGAGAGGTTTGGCGGTCGAAACAGAAGGCTGTTTATCACAGGACAAGAAATCAGCCCTCGAAAACTTAACCGACAGAAAAAGATTTTTTTGAAAAAATCCCTAACCCCCGGGGTCACAATTTCATCAAAAATCTGACTTCTGGCAATTCATTCAAAAATGGTTCCAAACGGTTGCAAATGCTCCCCTGAGAGGTTTGGAGGTCGAAACAGAAGGCTTTTTATCACAAAACAAGAAATCAGCCCTCGACAACTTAACCAGCAGAAAAATATTTTTTTGAAAAAATCCCTAAGCCCCGGGGTCACAATTTCATCAAAAATCTGACTTTCGGCAATTCACTCAAAAATGGTGCCAAACGGTTGCAAATGCTCCCCTGAGAGGTTTGGCGGTCGAAACAGAAGTCTTTTTATCACAGGACAAGAAATCAGCCCTTGAAAACTTAACCGACAGAAAAAGATTTTTTTGAAAAAATCCCTAAGCCCCGGGGTCCCAATTTCATCAAAAATCTGACTTCTGGCAATTCACTCAAAAATGGTGCCAAAAGGTTGTAAATGCTCCCCTGAGAGGTTTGGCGGTCGAAACAGAAGGCTGTTTATCACAGGACAAGAAATCAGCCGTCGAAAACTTTACCAACAGAAAAAGATTTTTTTGAAAAAATCCCTAACCCCCGGGGTCACAATTTCATCACAAATCTGACTTTCGGCAATTCACTCAAAAATGGTACCAAACGGTTGCAAATGCTCCCCTGAGAGGTTTGGCGGTCGAAACAGAAGGCTTTTTATCACAGGACAAGAAATCAGCCCTTGAAAACTTAACCGACAGAAAAAGATTTTTTTGAAAAAATCCCTAAGCCCCGGGGTCCCAATTTCATCAAAAATCTGACTTCTGGCAATTCACTCAAAAATGGTGCCAAAAGGTTGTAAATGCTCCCCTGAGAGGTTTGGCGGTCGAAACAGAAGGCTGTTTATCACAGGACAAGAAATCAGCCGTCGAAAACTTTACCAACAGAAAAAGATTTTTTTGAAAAAATCCCTAACCCCCGGGGTCACAATTTCATCACAAATCTGACTTTCGGCAATTCACTCAAAAATGGTACCAAACGGTTGCAAATGCTCCCCTGAGAGGTTTGGCGGTCGAAACAGAAGGCTTTTTATCACAGGACAAGAAATCAGCCCTCCAAAACTTAACCGACAGAAAAAGATTTTTTTGAAAAAAACCATAAGCCCCGGGGTCACAATTTCATAAAAAATCTGACTTCTAGCAATTCGCTCAAAAATGGTGCCAAAAGGTTGCAAATGCTCCCCTGAGAGGTTTGGCAGTCGAAACAGAAGGCTTTTTATCACAGGATAAGAAATAACCCCTCGAAATCTTAACCGACAGAAAAAGATTTTTTTGAAAAAATCCCTAAGCCCCGGGGTCACAATTTCATCAAAAATCTGACTTTCGGCAATTCACTCAAAAATGGTACCAAACGGTTGCAAATGCTCCTCTGAGAGGTTTGGCGGTCGAAACAGAAGGCTGTTTATCACAGGACAAGAAATCAGCCCTCGAAAACTTAACCGACAGAAAAAGATTTTTTTGAAAAAATCCCTAACCCCCGGGGTCACAGTTTCATCAAAAATCTGATTTTCGGCAATTCACTCAAAAATGGTGCCAAACGGTTGCAAATGCTCCCCTGAGAGGTTTGGCGGTCGAAACAGAAGGCTTTTTATCACAGGACAAGAAATCAGCCCTCGAAAACTTAACCAACAGAAAAAGATTTTTTTGAAAAAAACCCTTAAGCCCCGGGGTCACAATTTCATCACAAATCTGACTTTCGGCAATTCACTCAAAAATGGTACCAAACGGTTGCAAATGCTCCCCTGAGAGGTTTGGCGGTCGAAACAGAAGGCTTTTTATCACAGGACAAGAAATCAGCCCTCCAAAACTTAACCGACAGAAAAAGATTTTTTTGAAAAAAACCATAAGCCCCGGGGTCACAATTTCATAAAAAATCTGACTTCTAGCAATTCGCTCAAAAATGGTGCCAAAAGGTTGCAAATGCTCCCCTGAGAGGTTTGGCAGTCGAAACAGAAGGCTTTTTATCACAGGATAAGAAATAACCCCTCGAAATCTTAACCGACAGAAAAAGATTTTTTTGAAAAAATCCCTAAGCCCCGGGGTCACAATTTCATCAAAAATCTGACTTTCGGCAATTCACTCAAAAATGGTACCAAACGGTTGCAAATGCTCCTCTGAGAGGTTTGGCGGTCGAAACAGAAGGCTGTTTATCACAGGACAAGAAATCAGCCCTCGAAAACTTAACCGACAGAAAAAGATTTTTTTGAAAAAATCCCTAACCCCCGGGGTCACAGTTTCATCAAAAATCTGATTTTCGGCAATTCACTCAAAAATGGTGCCAAACGGTTGCAAATGCTCCCCTGAGAGGTTTGGTAGTCGAAACAGAAGGCTTTTTATCACAGGACAAGAAATCAGTCCTCGAAAACTTAACCGGTAGGAAAATATTTTTTTGAAAAAATCCCTACTCCCCGGGGCCACAATTTCATCAAAAATCTGATTTTCGGCAATTCACTCAAAAATGGTGCCAAACGGTTGCAAATGCTCCCCTGAGAGGTTTGGCGGTCGAAATAGAAGCCTTTTTATCAAAGGACTAGAAATCAGCCCTCGACAACTTAACCGGCAGATGAATCTTTTTTTGAAAAAATCCCTAACCCCCCGGGTCACAATTTCATCAAAAATCTGACTTTCGGCAATTCACTCCAAAATGATGGAAAACGGTGGCAAATGCTCACCTGTGAGGTTTCGCGGTCGAAACAGAAGGCTTTTTATCACAGGCCAAGAAATCAGCCCTCGAAAACTTAACCGACAGAAAAAGATTTTTTTGAAAAAATCCCTAATCCCCGGGGTCACAATTTCATCAAAAATCTGACTTTCGGCAATTCACTCACAAATGGTTCCAAAAGGTTGCAAATGCTCCCCTGAGAGGTTTGGAGGTCAAAACAGAAGGCTTTTTATCACAAAACAAGAAATCAGCCCTCGACAACTTAACCAGCAGAAAAATATTTTTTTGAAAAAATCCCTAAGCCCCGGGGTCACAATTTCATCAAAAATCTGACTTTCGGCAATTCACTCAAAAATGGTGCCAAAGGGTTGCAAATGCTCCCCTGAGAGGTTTGGCGGTCGAAACAGAAGGCTTTTTATCACAGGACAAGAAATCAGTCCTCGAAAACTTAACCGGCAGGAAAATATTTTTTTGAAAAAATCCCTAACCCCCGGGGTCACAATTTCATCAAAAATCTGATTTTCGGCAATTCACTCAAAAATGGTGCCAAACGGTTGCAAATGCTCCCCTGAGAGATTTGGCTGTCGAAACAGAAGGCTTTTTATCACAGGACAAGAAATCAGCCCTCGAAAACTTAACCGACAGAAAAAGATTTTTTTGAAAAAATCCCTAAGCCCCGGGGTCACAATTTCTTCAAAAATCTGACTTTCGGCAATTCACTCAAAAATGGTGCCAAACGGTTGCAAATGCTCCCCTGAGAGATTTGGCTGTCGAAACAGAAGGCTTTTTATCACAGGACAAGAAATCAGCCCTCGAAAACTTAACCGACAGAAAAAGATTTTTTTGAAAAAATCCCTAACCCCCGGGGTCACAATTTCATAAAAAATCTGACTTTCGGCAATTCACTCAAAAAGGTGCCAAACGGTTGCAAATGCTCCCCTGAAAGGGTTCGTGGTCGAAACAGAAGGCTGTTTATCACAGGACAAGAAAGCAGCCCTTGAAAACTTAACCGACAGAAAAAGATTTTTTTGAAAAAATCCCTAAGCCCCGGGGTCACAATTTCATAAAAAATCTGACTTCTGGCAATTCACTCAAAAAGGTTCCAAACGGTTGCAAATGCTCCCCTGAGAGGTTTGGCGGTCAAAACAGAAGGCTTTTTATCACAAAACAAGAAATCAGCCCTCGACAACTTAACCAGCAGAAAAATATTTTTTTGAAAAAATCCCTAACCCCCGGGGTCACAATTTCATCAAAAATCTGACTTTCGGCAATTCACTCAAAAATGGTGCCAAACGGTTGCAAATGCTCCCCTGAGAGGTTTGGCGGTCGAAACAGAAGGCTTTTTATCACAGGACAAGAAATCAGCCCTCGAAAACTTAACCGACAGAAAAAGATTTTTTTGAAAAAATCCCTAACCCCCGGGGTCACAATTTCATCACAAATCTGACTTTCGGCAATTCACTCAAAAATGGTGCCAAACGGTTGCAAATGCTCCCCTGAGAGGTTTGGCGGTCGAAACAGAAGGCTTTTTATCACAGGACAAGAAATCAGTCCTCGAAAACTTAACCGACAGGAAAATATTTTTTTGAAAAAATCCCTAACCCCCGGGGTCACAATTTCATCACAAATCTGACTTTCGGCAATTCACTCAAAAATGGTGCCAAACGGTTGCAAATGCTCCCCTGAGAGGTTTGGCGGTCGAAACAGAAGGCTTTTTATCACAGGACAAGAAATCAGCCCTCGAAAACTTAACCGACAGAAAAAGATTTTTTTGAAAAAATCCCTAACCCCCGGGGTCACAATTTCATCAAAAATCTGACTTCTGGCAATTCACTCAAAAATGGTTCCAAACGGTTGCAAATGCTCCCCTGAGAGGTTTGGCGGTAGAAACAGAAGGCTTTTTATCACAGGACAAGAAATCAGCCCTTGAAAACTTAACCGACAGAAAAAGATTTTTTTGAAAAAATCCCTAAGCCCCGGGGTCCCAATTTCATCAAAAATCTGACTTTCGGCAATTCCCTCAAAAATGGTACCAAACGGTTGCAAATGCTCCCCTGAGAGGTTTGGCGGTCGAATCAGAAGGCTGTTTATCACAGGACAAGAAATCAGCCCTCGAAAACTTAACCGACAGAAAAAGATTTTTTTGAAAAAATCCCTTACCCCCGGGGTCACAATTTCATCAAAAATCTGACTTCTGGCAATTCACTCAAAAATGGTTCCAAACGGTTGCAAATGCTCCCCTGAGAGGTTTGGCGGTCGAAACAGAAGGCTGTTTATCACAGGACAAGAAATCAGCCCTTGAAAACTTAACCGACAGAAAAAGATTTTTTTGAAAAAATCCCTAACCCCCGGGGTCACAATTTCATCACAAATCTGACTTTCGGCAATTTACTCAAAAATGATGCCAAACGGTGGCAACGGCTCCCCTGAGAGGTTTGGCGGTCGAAACAGAAGGCTTTTTATCACAGGACAAGAAATCAGCCCTCGAAAACTTAACCGACAGAAAAGGATTTTTTTGAAAAAATCCCTAATCCCCGGGGTCACAATTTCATCAAAAATCTGACTTCTGGCAATTCACTCAAAAATGGTGCCAAAAGGTTGCAAATGCTCCCCTGAGAGGTTTGGCGGTCGAAACAGAAGGCTGTTTATCACAGGACAAGAAATCAGCCCTCGAAAACTTAACCGACAGAAAAAGATTTTTTTGAAAAAATCCCTAACCCCCGGGGTCACAATTTCATCAAAAATCTGACTTCTGGCAATTCATTCAAAAATGGTTCCAAACGGTTGCAAATGCTCCCCTGAGAGGTTTGGAGGTCGAAACAGAAGGCTTTTTATCACAAAACAAGAAATCAGCCCTCGACAACTTAACCAGCAGAAAAATATTTTTTTGAAAAAATCCCTAAGCCCCGGGGTCACAATTTCATCAAAAATCTGACTTTCGGCAATTCACTCAAAAATGGTGCCAAACGGTTGCAAATGCTCCCCTGAGAGGTTTGGCGGTCGAAACAGAAGTCTTTTTATCACAGGACAAGAAATCAGCCCTTGAAAACTTAACCGACAGAAAAAGATTTTTTTGAAAAAATCCCTAAGCCCCGGGGTCCCAATTTCATCAAAAATCTGACTTCTGGCAATTCACTCAAAAATGGTGCCAAAAGGTTGTAAATGCTCCCCTGAGAGGTTTGGCGGTCGAAACAGAAGGCTGTTTATCACAGGACAAGAAATCAGCCGTCGAAAACTTTACCAACAGAAAAAGATTTTTTTGAAAAAATCCCTAACCCCCGGGGTCACAATTTCATCACAAATCTGACTTTCGGCAATTCACTCAAAAATGGTACCAAACGGTTGCAAATGCTCCCCTGAGAGGTTTGGCGGTCGAAACAGAAGGCTTTTTATCACAGGACAAGAAATCAGCCCTCCAAAACTTAACCGACAGAAAAAGATTTTTTTGAAAAAAACCATAAGCCCCGGGGTCACAATTTCATAAAAAATCTGACTTCTAGCAATTCGCTCAAAAATGGTGCCAAAAGGTTGCAAATGCTCCCCTGAGAGGTTTGGCAGTCGAAACAGAAGGCTTTTTATCACAGGATAAGAAATAACCCCTCGAAATCTTAACCGACAGAAAAAGATTTTTTTGAAAAAATCCCTAAGCCCCGGGGTCACAATTTCATCAAAAATCTGACTTTCGGCAATTCACTCAAAAATGGTACCAAACGGTTGCAAATGCTCCTCTGAGAGGTTTGGCGGTCGAAACAGAAGGCTGTTTATCACAGGACAAGAAATCAGCCCTCGAAAACTTAACCGACAGAAAAAGATTTTTTTGAAAAAATCCCTAACCCCCGGGGTCACAGTTTCATCAAAAATCTGATTTTCGGCAATTCACTCAAAAATGGTGCCAAACGGTTGCAAATGCTCCCCTGAGAGGTTTGGTAGTCGAAACAGAAGGCTTTTTATCACAGGACAAGAAATCAGTCCTCGAAAACTTAACCGGTAGGAAAATATTTTTTTG
Organism: Podarcis tiliguerta; assembly: GCF_965153285.1. Lineage (NCBI taxonomy): Eukaryota > Metazoa > Chordata > Lepidosauria > Squamata > Lacertidae > Podarcis > Podarcis tiliguerta. Next base: position 93,882 of record NW_028148670.1, on the reverse strand, counting down.
AAAAAATCCCTACTCCCCGGGGCCACAATTTCATCAAAAATCTGATTTTCGGCAATTCACTCAAAAATGGTGCCAAACGGTTGCAAATGCTCCCCTGAGAGGTTTGGCGGTCGAAATAGAAGCCTTTTTATCAAAGGACTAGAAATCAGCCCTCGACAACTTAACCGGCAGATGAATCTTTTTTTGAAAAAATCCCTAACCCCCCGGGTCACAATTTCATCAAAAATCTGACTTTCGGCAATTCACTCCAAAATGATGGAAAACGGTGGCAAATGCTCACCTGTGAGGTTTCGCGGTCGAAACAGAAGGCTTTTTATCACAGGCCAAGAAATCAGCCCTCGAAAACTTAACCGACAGAAAAAGATTTTTTTGAAAAAATCCCTAATCCCCGGGGTCACAATTTCATCAAAAATCTGACTTTCGGCAATTCACTCACAAATGGTTCCAAAAGGTTGCAAATGCTCCCCTGAGAGGTTTGGAGGTCAAAACAGAAGGCTTTTTATCACAAAACAAGAAATCAGCCCTCGACAACTTAACCAGCAGAAAAATATTTTTTTGAAAAAATCCCTAAGCCCCGGGGTCACAATTTCATCAAAAATCTGACTTTCGGCAATTCACTCAAAAATGGTGCCAAAGGGTTGCAAATGCTCCCCTGAGAGGTTTGGCGGTCGAAACAGAAGGCTTTTTATCACAGGACAAGAAATCAGTCCTCGAAAACTTAACCGGCAGGAAAATATTTTTTTGAAAAAATCCCTAACCCCCGGGGTCACAATTTCATCAAAAATCTGATTTTCGGCAATTCACTCAAAAATGGTGCCAAACGGTTGCAAATGCTCCCCTGAGAGATTTGGCTGTCGAAACAGAAGGCTTTTTATCACAGGACAAGAAATCAGCCCTCGAAAACTTAACCGACAGAAAAAGATTTTTTTGAAAAAATCCCTAAGCCCCGGGGTCACAATTTCTTCAAAAATCTGACTTTCGGCAATTCACTCAAAAATGGTGCCAAACGGTTGCAAATGCTCCCCTGAGAGATTTGGCTGTCGAAACAGAAGGCTTTTTATCACAGGACAAGAAATCAGCCCTCGAAAACTTAACCGACAGAAAAAGATTTTTTTGAAAAAATCCCTAACCCCCGGGGTCACAATTTCATAAAAAATCTGACTTTCGGCAATTCACTCAAAAAGGTGCCAAACGGTTGCAAATGCTCCCCTGAAAGGGTTCGTGGTCGAAACAGAAGGCTGTTTATCACAGGACAAGAAAGCAGCCCTTGAAAACTTAACCGACAGAAAAAGATTTTTTTGAAAAAATCCCTAAGCCCCGGGGTCACAATTTCATAAAAAATCTGACTTCTGGCAATTCACTCAAAAAGGTTCCAAACGGTTGCAAATGCTCCCCTGAGAGGTTTGGCGGTCAAAACAGAAGGCTTTTTATCACAAAACAAGAAATCAGCCCTCGACAACTTAACCAGCAGAAAAATATTTTTTTGAAAAAATCCCTAAGCCCCGGGGTCACAATTTCATCAAAAATCTGACTTTCGGCAATTCACTCAAAAATGGTGCCAAACGGTTGCAAATGCTCCCCTGAGAGGCTTGGCGGTCGAAACAGAAGGCTTTTTATCACAGGACAAGAAATCAGCCCTCGAAAACTTAACCGACAGAAAAAGATTTTTTTGAAAAAATCCCTAACCCCCGGGGTCACAATTTCATCACAAATCTGACTTTCGGCAATTCACTCAAAAATGGTGCCAAACGGTTGCAAATGCTCCCCTGAGAGGTTTGGCGGTCGAAACAGAAGGCTTTTTATCACAGGACAAGAAATCAGTCCTCGAAAACTTAACCGACAGGAAAATATTTTTTTGAAAAAATCCCTAATCCCCGGGGTCACAATTTCATCAAAAATCTGATTTTCGGCAATTCACTCAAAAATGGTGCCAAACGGTTGCAAATGCTCCCCTGAGAGGTTTGGCAGTCGAAACAGAAGGCTTTTTATCACAAAACAAGAAATCAGCCCTCGACAACTTAACCAGCAGAAAAATATTTTTTTGAAAAAATCCCTAAGCCCCAGGGTCACAATTTCATAAAAAATCTGACTTCTGGCAATTCACTCAAAAATGGTGCCAAAAGGTTGCAAATGCTCCCCTGAGAGGTTTGGCAGTCGAAACAGAAGGCTTTTTATCACAGGACAAGAAATCAGCCCTCGAAAAATTTACCAACAGAAAAAGATTTTTTTGAAAAAATCCCTAACCCCCGGGGTCACAATTTCATCACAAATCTGACTTTCGGCAATTCACTCAAAAATGGTGCCAAACGGTTGCAAATGCTCCCCTGAGAGGTTTGGCGGTCGAAACAGAAGGCTTTTTATCACAGGACAAGAAATCGGTCCTCGAAAACTTAACCGACAGAAAAGGATTTTTTTGAAAAAATCCCTAAGCCCCGGGGTCACAATTTCATCAAAAATCTGACTTCTGGCAATTCACTCAAAAATGGTGCCAAACGGTTGCAAATGCTCCCCTGAGAGGTTTGGAGGTCGAAACAGAAGGCTTTTTATCACAAAACAAGAAATCAGCCCTCGACAACTTAACCAGCAGAAAAATATTTTTTTGAAAAAATCCCTAAGCCCCGGGGTCACAATTTCATAAAAAATCTGACTTCTGGCAATTCACTCAAAAATGGTGCCAAAAGGTTACAAATGCTCCCCTGAGAGGTTTGGCGGTCGAAACAGAAGGCTTTTTATCACAGGACAAGAAATCAGCCCTCGAAAACTTAACCGACAGAAAAAGATTTTTTTGAAAAAATCCCTAACCCCCGGGGTCACAATTTCATAAAAAATCTGACTTTCGGCAATTCACTCAAAAAGGTGCCAAACGGTTGCACATGCTCCCCTGAAAGGTTTAGTGGTCGAAACAGAAGGCTGTTTATCACAGGACAAGAAATCAGCTCTCGAAAACTTAACCGACAGAAAAAGATTTTTTTGAAAAAATCCCTAAGCCCCAGGGTCACAATTTCATCAAAAATCTGACTTCTGGCAATTCACTCAAAAATGGTTCCAAACGGTGGCAAATGCTCCCCTGAGAGGTTTGGAGGTCAAAACAGAAGGCTTTCTATCACAAAAGAAGAAATCAGCCCTCGAAAACTTAACCAGCAGAAAAATTTTTTTTTGAAATAATCCCTAAGCCCCGGGGTCACAATTTCATCAAAAATCTGACTTTCGGCAATTCACTCAAAAATGGTGCCAAACGGTTGCAAATGCTCCCCTGAGAGGTTTGGAGGTCGAAACAGAAGGCTTTTTATCACAAAACAAGAAATCAGCCCTCGAAAACTTAACCGACAGAAAAAGATTTCTTTGAAAAAATCCCTAAGCCCCGGGGTCACAATTAAATAAAAAATCTGACTTCTGGCAATTCACTCAAAAATGGTGCCAAAAGGTTGCAAATGCTCCCCTGAGAGGTTTGGCAGTCGAAACAGAAGGCTTTTTATCACAGGACAAGAAATCAGCCCTCGAAAAATTTACCAACAGAAAAAGATTTTTTTGAAAAAATCCCTAACCCCCGGGGTCACAATTTCATCACAAATCTGACTTTCGGCAATTCACTCAAAAATGGTGCCAAACGGTTGCAAATGCTCCCCTGAGAGGTTTGGCGGTCGAAACAGAAGACTTTTTATCACAAAACAAGAAATCAGCCCTCGACAACTTAACCAGCAGAAGAATATTTTTTTGAAAAAATCCCTAACCCCCGGGGTCACAATTTCATCAAAAATCTGACTTCTGGCAATTCACTCAAAAATGGTACCAAACGGTTGCAAATGCTCCCCTGGGAGGTTTGGCGGTCGAAACAGAAGGCTTTTTATCACAGGACAAGAAATCAGTCCTCGAAAACTTAACCGACAGGAAAATATTTTTTTGAAAAAATCCCTAACCCCTGGGGTCACAATTTCATAAAAAATCTGACTTTCGGCAATTCACTCAAAAAGGTGCCAAACGGTTGCAAATGCTCCCCTGAAAGGTTTCGTGGTCGAAACAGAAGGCTGTTTATCACAGGACAAGAAATCAGCTCTAGAAAACTTAACCGACAGAAAAAGATTTTTTTGAAAAAATCCCTAAGCCCCGGGGTCACAATTTCATCAAAAATCTGACTTCTGGCAATTCACTCAAAAATGGTTCCAAACGGTTGCAAATGCTCCCCTGAGAGGTTTGGAGGTCAAAACAGAAGGCTTTTTATCACAAAAGAAGAAATCAGCCCTCGAAAACTTAACCAGCAGAAAAAAATTTTTTTGAAAACATCCCTAAGCCCCGGGGTCACAATTAAATAAAAAATCTGACTTCTGGCAATTCACTCAAAAATGGTGCCAAAAGGTTGCAAATGCTCCCCTGAGAGGATTGGCGGTCGAAACAGAAGGCTTTTTATCACAGGACAAGAAATCAGCCCTCGAAAACTTAACCGACAGAAAAGGATTTTTTTGAAAAAATCCCTAAGCCCCGGGGTCACAATTTCATCAAAAATCTGACTTCTGGCAATTCACTAAAAAATGTTGCCAAAAGGTTGCAGATGCTCCCCTGAGAGGTTTGGCGGTCGAAACAGAAGGCTGTTTATCACAGGACAAGAAATCAGTCCTCGAAAACTTAACCGACAGGAAAATATTTTTTTGAAAAAATCCCTAATCCCCGGGGTCACAATTTCATCAAAAATCTGATTTTCGGCAATTCACTCAAAAATGGTGCCAAACGGTTGCAAATGCTCCCCTGAGAGGTTTGGCAGTCGAAACAGAAGGCTTTTTATCACAGGACAAGAAATCAGCCCTCGAAAAATTTACCAACAGAAAAAGATTTTTTTCAAAAAATCCCAAACCCCCGGGGTCACAATTTCATCACAAATCTGATTTTCGGCAATTCACTCAAAAATGGTACCAAACGGTTGCAAATGCTCCCCTAAGAGGTTTGGCGGTCGAAACAGAAGGCTTTTTATCACAGGACAAGAAATCAGCCCTCGAAAACTTTACCAACAGAAAAAGATTTTTTTGAAAAAATCCCTAACCCCCCGGGGTCACAATTTCATCAAAAATCTGACTTCTGGCAATTCACTCAAAAATGGTGCCAAAAGGTTGCAAATGCTCCTCTGAAAGGTTTGGCGGTCGAAACAGAAGACTTTTTATCACAAAACAAGAAATCAGCCCTCGAAAACTTAACCGACAGAAAAAGATTTTTTTGAAAAAATCCCTAACCCCCGGGGTCACAATTTCATCACAAATCTGACTTTCGGCAATTCACTCAAAAATGGTACCAAAAGGTTGCAAATGCTCCCCTGAGAGGTTTGGCGGTCGAAACAGAAGGCTGTTTATCACAGGACAAGAAATCAGCCCTCGAAAACTTAACCGACAGAAAAAGATTTTTTTGAAAAAATCCCTAAGCCCCGGGGTCACAATTTCATCAAAAATCTGACTTCTGGCAATTCACTCAAAAATGGTTCCAAACTGTTGCAAATGCTCCCCTGAGAGGCTTGGAGGTCGAAACAGAAGGCTTTTTATCACAAAACAAGAAATCAGCCCTCGACAACTTAACCAGCAGAAAAATATTTTTTTGAAAAAATCCCTAAGCCCCGGGGTCACAATTTCATCAAAAATCTGACTTTCGGCAATTCACTCAAAAATGGTGCCAAACGGTTGCAAATGCTCCCCTGAGAGGTTTGGCGGTCGAAACAGAAGGCTTTTTATCACAGGACAAGAAATCAGCCCTTGAAAACTTAACCGACACAAAAAGATTTTTTTGAAAAAATCCCTAAGCCCCGGGGTCCCAATTTCATCAAAAATCTGACTTCTGGCAATTCACTCAAAAATGGTGCCAAAAGGTTGCAAATGCTCCCCTGAGAGGTTTGGCGGTCGAAACAGAAGGCTGTTTATCACAGGACAAGAAATCAGCCCTCGAAAACTTTACCAACAGAAAAAGATTTTTTTGAAAAAATCCCTAACCCCCGGGGTCACAATTTCATCACAAATCTGACTTTCGGCAATTCACTCAAAAATGGTACCAAACGGTTGCAAATGCTCCCCTGAGAGGTTTGGCAGTCGAAACAGAAGGCTTTTTATCACAGGACAAGAAATCAGCCCTCGAAAAATTTACCAACAGAAAAAGATTTTTTTGAAAAAATCCCTAACCCCCGGGGTCACAATTTCATCACAAATCTGATTTTCGGCAATTCACTCAAAAATGGTACCAAACGGTTGCAAATGCTCCCCTAAGAGGTTTGGCGGTCGAAACAGAAGGCTTTTTATCACAGGACAAGAAATCAGCCCTCGAAAACTTTACCAACAGAAAAAGATTTTTTTGAAAAAATCCCTAACCCCCGGGTTACAATTTCATCACAAATGTGACTTTCGGCAATTCACTCAAAAATGGTACCAAACGGTTGCAAATGCTCCCCTGAGAGGTTTGGCGGTCGAAACAGAAGGCTGTTTATCACAGGACAAGAAATCAGCCCTCGAAAACTTTACCAACAGAAAAAGATTTTTTTGAAAAAATCCCTAACCCCCGGGGTCACAATTTCATCACAAATCTGACTTTCGGCAATTCACTCAAAAATGGTACCAAACGGTTGCAAATGCTCCCCTGAGAGGTTTGGCAGTCGAAACAGAAGGCTTTTTATCACAGGACAAGAAATTAGCCCTCGAAAAATTTACCAACAGAAAAAGATTTTTTTGAAAAAATCCCTAACCCCCGGGGTCACAATTTCATCACAAATCTGATTTTCGGCAATTCACTCACAAATGGTACCAAACGGTTGCAAATGCTCCCCTAAGAGGTTTGGCGGTCGAAACAGAAGGCTTTTTATCACAGGACAAGAAATCAGCCCTCGAAAACTTTACCAACAGAAAAAGATTTTTTTGAAAAAATCCCTAACCCCCGGGTTACAATTTCATCACAAATCTGACTTTCGGCAATTCACTCAAAAATGGTACCAAACGGTTGCAAATGCTCCCCTGAGAGGTTTGGCGGTCGAAACAGAAGGCTTTTTATCACAGGACAAGAAATCAGCCCTCAAAAACTTTACCAACAGAAAAAGATTTTTTTGAAAAAATCCCTAACCCCCGGATTCACAATTTCATCAAAAATCTGATTTTCGGCAATTCACTCAAAAATGGTACCAAACGGTTGCAAATGCTCCCCTGAGAGGTTTGGCGGTCGAAACAGAAGGCTTTTTATCACAGGACAAGAAATCAGTCCTCGAAAACTTAACCGGCAGGAAAATATTTTTTTGAAAAAATCCCTAATCCCCGGGTTCACAATTTCATCAAAAATCTGATTTTCGGCAATTCACTCAAAAATGGTGCCAAACGGTTGCAAATGCTCCCCTGAGAGGTTTGGCAGTCGAAACAAAAGGCTTTTTATCACAGGACAAGAAATCAGCCCTCGACAACTTAACCAGCAGAAAAAGATTTTTTTGAAAAAATCCCTAACCCCTGGGGTCACAATTTCATCACAAATCTGACTTTCGGCAATTCACTCAAAAATGGTGCCAAACGGTTGCAAATGCTCCCCTGAGAGATTTGGCTGTCGAAACAGAAGGCTTTTTATCACAGGACAAGAAATCAGCCCTCGAAAACTTAACCGACAGAAAAAGATTTTTTTGAAAAAATCCCTAAGCCCCGGGGTCACAATTTCTTCAAAAATCTGACTTTCGGCAATTCACTCAAAAATGGTGCCAAACGGTTGCAAATGCTCCCCTGAGAGATTTGGCTGTCGAAACAGAAGGCTTTTTATCACAGGACAAGAAATCAGCCCTCGAAAACTTAACCGACAGAAAAAGATTTTTTTGAAAAAATCCCTAACCCCCGGGGTCACAATTTCATAAAAAATCTGACTTTCGGCAATTCACTCAAAAAGGTGCCAAACGGTTGCAAATGCTCCCCTGAAAGGTTTCGTGGTCGAAACAGAAGGCTATTTATCACAGGACAAGAAATCAGCCCTTGAAAACTTAAACGACAGAAAAAGATTTTTTTGAAAAAATCCCTAAGCCGCGGGGTCACAATTTCATCAAAAATCTGACTTCTGGCAATTCACTCAAGAATGGTACCAAACGGTTGCAAATGCTCCTCTGAGAGGTTTGGCGGTCGAAACAGAAGGCTGTTTATCACAGGACAAGAAATCAGCCCTCGAAAACTTAACCGACAGAAAAAGATATTTTTGAAAAAATCCCTAACCCCCGGGGTCACAATTTCATCAAAAATCTGACTTCTGGCAATTCACTCAAAAATGGTTCCAAACGGCTGCAAATGCTCCCCTGAGAGCTTTGGAGGTCGAAACAGAAGGCTTTTTATCACAAAACAAGAAATCAGCCCTCGAAAACTTAACCGACAGAAAAAGATTTTTTTGAAAAAATCCCTAAGCCCCGGGGTCACAATTTCATAAAAAATCTGACTTCTGGCAATTCACTCAAAAATGGTGCCAAAAGGTTACAAATGCTCCCCTGAGAGGTTTGGCGGTCGAAACAGAAGGCTGTTTATCACAGGACAAGAAATCAGCCCTTGAAAACTTAACCGACAGAAAAAGATTTTTTTGAAAAAATCCCTAACCCCCGGGGTCACAATTTCATCAAAAATCTGATTTTCGGCAATTCTCTCAAAAATGGTACCAAACGGTTGCAAATGCTCCCCTAAGAGGTTTGGCGGTCGAAACAGAAGGCTTTTTATCACAGGACAAGAAATCAGCCCTCGAAAACTTAACCGGCAGAAAAAGATTTTTTTGAAAAAATCCATAAGCACTGGGGTCACCATTTCATCAAAAATCTGTCTTTCGGCAATTCACTCAAAAATGGTGCCAAACGGTTGCAAGTGCTCCCCTGAGAGGTTTGGCGGTCTAAACAGAAGGCTTTTTATCACAGGACAAGAAATCAGCCCTCGAAAACTTAACCGACAGAAAAAGATTTTTTTGAAAAAATCCATAAGCCCCGGGGTCACAATTTCATCAAAAATCTGTCTTTCGGCAATTCACTCAAAAATGGTGCCAAACGGTTGCAAATGCTCCCCCGAGAGGTTTAGCGGTCTAAACAGAAGGCTTTTTATCACAGGACAAGAAATCAGCCCTCGAAAACTTAACCGACAGAAAAAGATTTTTTTGAAAAAATCCCTAAGCCCCGGGGTCACAATTTCATCAAAAATCTGACTTCTGGCAATTCACTCAAAAATGGTGCCAAACGGTTGCAAATGCTCCCCTGAGAGTTTTGGAGGTCAAAACAGAAGGCTTTTTATCACAAAACAAGAAATCAGTCCTCGACAACTTAACCAGCAGAAAAAGATTTTTTTGAAAAAATCCCTAACCCCCGGGGTCACAATTTCATCACAAATCTGATTTTCGGCAATTCACTCACAAATGGTACCAAACGGTTGCAAATGCTCCCCTAAGAGGTTTGGCGGTCGAAACAGAAGGCTTTTTATCACAGGACAAGAAATCAGCCCTCGAAAACTTTACCAACAGAAAAAGATTTTTTTGAAAAAATCCCTAACCCCCGGGTTACAATTTCATCACAAATCTGACTTTCGGCAATTCACTCAAAAATGGTACCAAACGGTTGCAAATGCTCCCCTGAGAGGTTTGGCGGTCGAAACAGAAGGCTTTTTATCACAGGACAAGAAATCAGCCCTCAAAAACTTTACCAACAGAAAAAGATTTTTTTGAAAAAATCCCTAACCCCCGGATTCACAATTTCATCAAAAATCTGATTTTCGGCAATTCACTCAAAAATGGTACCAAACGGTTGCAAATGCTCCCCTGAGAGGTTTGGCGGTCGAAACAGAAGGCTTTTTATCACAGGACAAGAAATCAGTCCTCGAAAACTTAACCGGCAGGAAAATATTTTTTTGAAAAAATCCCTAATCCCCGGGTTCACAATTTCATCAAAAATCTGATTTTCGGCAATTCACTCAAAAATGGTGCCAAACGGTTGCAAATGCTCCCCTGAGAGGTTTGGCAGTCGAAACAAAAGGCTTTTTATCACAGGACAAGAAATCAGCCCTCGACAACTTAACCAGCAGAAAAAGATTTTTTTGAAAAAATCCCTAACCCCTGGGGTCACAATTTCATCACAAATCTGACTTTCGGCAATTCACTCAAAAATGGTGCCAAACGGTTGCAAATGCTCCCCTGAGAGATTTGGCTGTCGAAACAGAAGGCTTTTTATCACAGGACAAGAAATCAGCCCTCGAAAACTTAACCGACAGAAAAAGATTTTTTTGAAAAAATCCCTAAGCCCCGGGGTCACAATTTCTTCAAAAATCTGACTTTCGGCAATTCACTCAAAAATGGTGCCAAACGGTTGCAAATGCTCCCCTGAGAGATTTGGCTGTCGAAACAGAAGGCTTTTTATCACAGGACAAGAAATCAGCCCTCGAAAACTTAACCGACAGAAAAAGATTTTTTTGAAAAAATCCCTAACCCCCGGGGTCACAATTTCATAAAAAATCTGACTTTCGGCAATTCACTCAAAAAGGTGCCAAACGGTTGCAAATGCTCCCCTGAAAGGTTTCGTGGTCGAAACAGAAGGCTATTTATCACAGGACAAGAAATCAGCCCTTGAAAACTTAAACGACAGAAAAAGATTTTTTTGAAAAAATCCCTAAGCCGCGGGGTCACAATTTCATCAAAAATCTGACTTCTGGCAATTCACTCAAGAATGGTACCAAACGGTTGCAAATGCTCCTCTGAGAGGTTTGGCGGTCGAAACAGAAGGCTGTTTATCACAGGACAAGAAATCAGCCCTCGAAAACTTAACCGACAGAAAAAGATATTTTTGAAAAAATCCCTAACCCCCGGGGTCACAATTTCATCAAAAATCTGACTTCTGGCAATTCACTCAAAAATGGTTCCAAACGGCTGCAAATGCTCCCCTAAGAGGTTTGGCGGTCGAAACAGAAGGCTTTTTATCACAGGACAAGAAATCAGCCCTCGAAAACTTAACCGGCAGAAAAAGATTTTTTTGAAAAAATCCATAAGCACTGGGGTCACCATTTCATCAAAAATCTGTCTTTCGGCAATTCACTCAAAAATGGTGCCAAACGGTTGCAAGTGCTCCCCTGAGAGGTTTGGCGGTCTAAACAGAAGGCTTTTTATCACAGGACAAGAAATCAGCCCTCGAAAACTTAACCGACAGAAAAAGATTTTTTTGAAAAAATCCATAAGCCCCGGGGTCACAATTTCATCAAAAATCTGTCTTTCGGCAATTCACTCAAAAATGGTGCCAAACGGTTGCAAATGCTCCCCCGAGAGGTTTAGCGGTCTAAACAGAAGGCTTTTTATCACAGGACAAGAAATCAGCCCTCGAAAACTTAACCGACAGAAAAAGATTTTTTTGAAAAAATCCCTAAGCCCCGGGGTCACAATTTCATCAAAAATCTGACTTCTGGCAATTCACTCAAAAATGGTGCCAAACGGTTGCAAATGCTCCCCTGAGAGTTTTGGAGGTCAAAACAGAAGGCTTTTTATCACAAAACAAGAAATCAGTCCTCGACAACTTAACCAGCAGAAAAAGATTTTTTTGAAAAAATCCCTAAGCCACGGGGTCACAATTTCATCAAAAATCTGACTTTTGGCAATTCACTGAAGAATGGTACCAAACGGTTGCAAATGCTCCTCTGAGAGGTTTGGCGGTCGAAACAGAAGGCTGTTTATCACAGGACAAGAAATCAGCCCTCGAAAACTTAACCGACAGAAAAAGATTTTTTTGAAAAAATCCCTAAGCCCCGGGGTCACAATTTCTTCAACAATCTGACTTTCGGCAATTCACTCAAAAATGGTGCCAAACGGTTGCAATTGCTCCCCTGAGAGGTTTGGCGGTCGAAACAGAAGGCTTTTTATCACAGGACAAGAAATCAGCCCTCGAAAACTTAACCGACAGAAAAAGATTTTTTTGAAAAAATCCCTAACCCCCGGGGTCACAATTTCATAAAAAATCTGACTTTCGGCAATCCACTCAAAAAGGTGCCCAACGGTTGCAAATGCTCCCCTGAAAGGTTTCGTGGTCGAAACAGAAGGCTTTTTTATCACAGGACAAGAAATCAGCCCTCGAAAACTTAACCGACAGAAAAAGATTTTTTTGAAAAAATCCCTAACCCCCGGGGTCACAATTTCATCAAAAATCTGACTTTCGGCAATTCACTCAAAAATGGTGCCAAACGGTTGCAAATGCTCCCCTGAGAGGTTTGGCGGTCGAAAGAGAAGGCTTTTTATCACAGGACAAGAAATCAGTCCTCGAAAACTTAACCGGCAGGAAAATATTTTTTTGAAAAAATCCCTAATCCCCGGGGTCACAATTTCATCAAAAATCTGATTTTGGGCAATTCACTCAAAAATGGTTCCAAACGGTTGCAAATGCTCCCCTGAGAGGTTTGGCAGTCGAAACAGAAGGCTTTTAATCACAGGACAAGAAATCAGTCCTCGAAAACTTAACTGGCAGGAAAATATTTTTTTGAAAAAATCCCTAACCCCCGGGGTCACAATTTCATAAAAAATCTGACTTTCGGCAATTCACTCAAAAAGGTGCAAAACAGTTGCAAATGCTCCCCTGAAAGGTTTCGTGGTCGAAACAGAAGGCTGTTTATCACAGGACAAGAAATCAGCCCTCGAAAACTTAACCGACAGAAAAAGATTTTTTTGAAAAAATCCCTAACCCCCGGGGTCACAATTTCATCAAAAATCTGACTTTCGGCAATTCACTCCAAAATGGTGCCAAACGGTTGCAAATGCTCCCCTGAGAGGTTTGGAGGTCAAAACAGAAGGCTTTTTTATCACAAAACAAGAAATCAGCCCTCGAAAACTTAACCGACAGAAAAAGATTTTTTTGAAAAAATCCCTAAGCCCCGGGGTCACAATTTCATCAAAAATCTGACTTCTGGCAATTCACTCAAAAATGGTTCCAAACGGTTGCAAATGCTCCCGAGAGGTTTGGAGGTCAAAACAGAAGGCTTTTTATCACAAAACAAGAAATCAGCCCTCGACAACTTAACCAGCAGAAAAAGATTTTTTTGAAAAAATCCCTAAGCCCCGGGGTCACAATTTCATCAAAAATCTGACTTTTGGCAATTCACTCAAGAATGGTACCAAACGATTGCAAATGCTCCCCTGAGAGGTTTGGCGGTCGAAACAGAAGGCTTTTTATCACAGGACAAGAAATCAGTCCTCGAAAACTTAACCGGCAGGAAAATATTTTTTTGAAAAAATACCTAACCCCCAGGGTCACAATTTCATAAAAAATCTGACTTTCGGCAATTCACTCAAAAATGATGCCAAACGGTGGCAACTGCTCCCCTGAGAGGTTTGGCGGTCGAAACAGGAGGCTTTTTATCACAGGACAAGAAATCAGCCCTCGAAAACTTAACCGACAGAAAAAGATTTTTTTGAAAAAATCCATAAGCACCGGGGTCACAATTTCATCAAAAATCTGTCTTTCGGCAATTCACTCAAAAATGGTGCCAAACGGTTGCAAGTGCTCCCCTGAGAGGTTTGGCGGTCTAAACAGAAGGCTTTTTATCACAGGACAAGAAATCAGCCCTCGAAAACTTAACCGGCAGAAAAAGATTTTTTTGAAAAAATCCATAAGCACTGGGGTCACAATTTCATCAAAAATCTGTCTTTCGGCAATACACTCAAAAATGGTGCCAAACGGTTGCAAGTGCTCCCCTGAGAGGTTTGGCGGTCTAAACAGAAGGCTTTTTATCACAGGACAAGAAATCAGCCCTCGAAAACTTAACCGACAGAAAAAGATTTTTTTGAAAAAATCCATAAGCCCCGGGGTCACAATTTCATCAAAAATCTGTCTTTCGGCAATTCACTCAAAAATGGTGCCAAACGGTTGCAAATGCTCCCCCGAGAGGTTTAGCGGTCTAAACAGAAGGCTTTTTATCACAGGACAAGAAATCAGCCCTCGATAACTTAACCGACAGAAAAAGATTTTTTTGAAAAAATCCCTAAGCCCCGGGGTCACAATTTCATCAAAAATCTGACTTCTGGCAATTCACTCAAAAATGGTGCCAAACGGTTGCAAATGCTCCCCTGAGAGTTTTGGAGGTCAAAACAGAAGGCTTTTTATCACAAAACAAGAAATCAGCCCTCGACAACTTAACCAGCAGAAAAAGATTTTTTTGAAAAAATCCCTAAGCCACGGGGTCACAATTTCATCAAAAATCTGACTTTTGGCAATTCACTGAAGAATGGTACCAAACGGTTGCAAATGCTCCTCTGAGAGGTTTGGCGGTCGAAACAGAAGGCTGTTTATCACAGGACAAGAAATCAGCCCTCGAAAACTTAACCGGCAGAAAAAGATTTTTTTGAAAAAATCCATAAGCACTGGGGTCACAATTTCATCAAAAATCTGTCTTTCGGCAATTCACTCAAAAATGGTGCCAAACGGTTGCAAGTGCTCCCCTGAGAGGTTTGGCGGTCTAAACAGAAGGCTTTTTATCACAGGACAAGAAATCAGCCCTCGAAAACTTAACCGACAGAAAAAGATTTTTTTGAAAAAATCCATAAGCCCCGGGGTCACAATTTCATCAAAAATCTGACTTCTGGCAATTCACTGAAGAATGGTACCAAACGGTTGCAAATGCTCCTCTGAGAGGTTTGGCGGTCGAAACAGAAGGCTGTTTATCACAGGACAAGAAATCAGCCCTCGAAAACTTAACCGACAGAAAAAGATTTTTTTGAAAAAATCCCTAATCCCCGGGGTCACAATTTCATCAAAAATCTGACTTCTGGCAATTCACTCAAAAATGGTTCCAAACGGTTGCAAATGCTCCCCTGAGAGGTTTGGCGGTCTAAACAGAAGGCTTTTTATCACAGGACAAGAAATCAGCCCTCGAAAACTTAACCGACAGATAAAGATTTTTTTGAAAAAATCCCTAAGCCCCGGGGTCACAATTTCTTCAAAAATCTGACTTTCGGCAATTCACTCAAAAATGGTGCCAAACGGTTGCAATTGCTCCCCTGAGAGGTTTGGCGGTCGAAACAGAAGGCTTTTTATCACAGGACAAGAAATCAGTCCTCGAAAACTTAACCGGCAGGAAAATATTTTTTTGAAAAAATCCCTAATCCCCGGGGTCACAATTTCATCAAAAATCTGATTTTGGGCAATTCACTCAAAAATGGTGCCAAAAGGTTGCCAATGCTCCCCTGAGAGGTTTGGCGGTCGAAAGAGAAGGTTTTTTATCACAGGACAAGAAATCAGCCCTTGAAAACTTAACCGACAGAAAAAGATTTTTTTGAAAAAAATCCTTAAGCCCCGGGGTCACAATTTCATCAAAAATCTGACTTTCGACAATTCACTCAAAAATGGTACCAAACGGTTGCAAATGCTCCCCTGAGAGGTTTGGAGGTCAAAACAGAAGGCTTTTTTATCACAAAACAAGAAATCAGCCCTCGAAAACTTAACCGACAGAAAAAGATTTTTTTGAAAGAATCCCTAACCCCCGGGGTCACAATTTCATCAAAAATCTGACTTTCGGCAATTCACTCAAAAATGGTGCCAAACGGTTGCAAATGCTCCCCTGAGAGGTTTGGCGGTCGAAAGAGAAGGCTTTTTATCACAGGACAAGAAATCAGTCCTCGAAAACTTAACCGGCAGGAAAATATTTTTTTGAAAAAATCCCTAATCCCCGGGGTCACAATTTCATCAAAAATCTGATTTTGGGCAATTCACTCAAAAATGGTTCCAAACGGTTGCAAATGCTCCCCTGAAAGGTTTCGTGGTCGAAACAGAAGGCTGTTTATCACAGGACAAGAAATCAGCCCTCGAAAACTTAACCGACAGAAAAAGATTTTTTTGAAAAAATCCATAAGCACCGGGGTCACAATTTCATCAAAAATCTGTCTTTCGGCAATTCACTCAAAAAGGTGCCAAACGGTTGCAAATGCTCCCCTGAGAGGTTTCGTGGTCGAAACAGAAGGCTGTTTATCACAGGACAAGAAATCAGCCCTCGAAAACTTAACCGACAGAAAAAGATTTTTTTGAAAAAATCCCTAAGCCCCGGGGTCACAATTTCATCAAAAATCTGACTTTTGGCAATTCACTGAAGAATGGTACAAAACGGTTGCAAACGCTCCTCTGAGAGGTTTAGCGGTCTAAACAGAAGGCTTTTTATCACAGGACAAGAAATCAGCCCTCGAAAACTTAACCGACAGAAAAAGATTTTTTTGAAAAAATCCCTAAGCCTCGGGGTCACAATTTCATCAAAAATCTGACTTCTGGCAATTCACTCAAAAATGGTGCCAAACGGTTGCTAATGCTCCCCTGAGAGTTTTGGAGGTCAAAACAGAAGGCTTTTTATCACAAAACAAGAAATCAGCCCTCGACAACTTAACCAGCAGAAAAAGATTTTTTTGAAAAAATCCCTAAGCCACGGGGTCACAATTTCATCAAAAATCTGACTTTTGGCAATTCACTGAAGAATGGTACCAAACGGTTGCAAATGCTCCTCTGAGAGGTTTGGCGGTCGAAACAGAAGGCTGTTTATCACAGGACAAGAAATCAGCCCTCGAAAACTTAACCGACAGAAAAAGATTTTTTTGAAAAAATCCCTAATCCCCGGGGTCACAATTTCATCAAAAATCTGACTTCTGGCAATTCACTCAAAAATGGTTCCAAACGGTTGCAAATGCTCCCCTGAGAGGTTTGGCGGTCTAAACAGAAGGCTTTTTATCACAGGACAAGAAATCAGCCCTCGAAAACTTAACCGACAGATAAAGATTTTTTTGAAAAAATCCCTAAGCCCCGGGGTCACAATTTCTTCAAAAATCTGACTTTCGGCAATTCACTCAAAAATGGTGCCAAACGGTTGCAATTGCTCCCCTGAGAGGTTTGGCGGTCGAAACAGAAGGCTTTTTATCACAGGACAAGAAATCAGTCCTCGAAAACTTAACCGGCAGGAAAATATTTTTTTGAAAAAATCCCTAATCCCCGGGGTCACAATTTCATCAAAAATCTGATTTTGGGCAATTCACTCAAAAATGGTGCCAAAAGGTTGCCAATGCTCCCCTGAGAGGTTTGGCGGTCGAAAGAGAAGGTTTTTTATCACAGGACAAGAAATCAGCCCTTGAAAACTTAACCGACAGAAAAAGATTTTTTTGAAAAAAATCCTTAAGCCCCGGGGTCACAATTTCATCAAAAATCTGACTTTCGACAATTCACTCAAAAATGGTACCAAACGGTTGCAAATGCTCCCCTGAGAGGTTTGGAGGTCAAAACAGAAGGCTTTTTTATCACAAAACAAGAAATCAGCCCTCGAAAACTTAACCGACAGAAAAAGATTTTTTTGAAAGAATCCCTAACCCCCGGGGTCACAATTTCATCAAAAATCTGACTTTCGGCAATTCACTCAAAAATGGTGCCAAACGGTTGCAAATGCTCCCCTGAGAGGTTTGGCGGTCGAAAGAGAAGGCTTTTTATCACAGGACAAGAAATCAGTCCTCGAAAACTTAACCGGCAGGAAAATATTTTTTTGAAAAAATCCCTAATCCCCGGGGTCACAATTTCATCAAAAATCTGATTTTGGGCAATTCACTCAAAAATGGTTCCAAACGGTTGCAAATGCTCCCCTGAAAGGTTTCGTGGTCGAAACAGAAGGCTGTTTATCACAGGACAAGAAATCAGCCCTCGAAAACTTAACCGACAGAAAAAGATTTTTTTGAAAAAATCCATAAGCACCGGGGTCACAATTTCATCAAAAATCTGTCTTTCGGCAATTCACTCAAAAAGGTGCCAAACGGTTGCAAATGCTCCCCTGAGAGGTTTCGTGGTCGAAACAGAAGGCTGTTTATCACAGGACAAGAAATCAGCCCTCGAAAACTTAACCGACAGAAAAAGATTTTTTTGAAAAAATCCCTAAGCCCCGGGGTCACAATTTCATCAAAAATCTGACTTTTGGCAATTCACTGAAGAATGGTACAAAACGGTTGCAAACGCTCCTCTGAGAGGTTTGGCAGTCGAAACAGAAGGCTGTTTATCACAGGACAAGAAATCAGCCCTCGAAAACTTAACCGACAGAAAAAGATTTTTTTGAAAAAATCCCTAACCCCCGGGGTCACAATTTCATAAAAAATCTGACTTTCGGCAATCCACTCAAAAAGGTGCCCAACGGTTGCAAATGCTCCCCTGAAAGGTTTCGTGGTCGAAACAGAAGGCTTTTTATCACAGGACAAGAAATCAGCCCTCGAAAACTTAACCGACAGAAAAAGATTTTTTTGAAAAAATCCCTAACCCCCGGGGTCACAATTTCATCAAAAATCTGATTTTGGGCAATTCACTCAAAAATGGTGCCAAAAGGTTGCCAATGCTCCCCTGAGAGGTTTGGCGGTCGAAAGAGAAGGTTTTTTATCACAGGACAAGAAATCAGCCCTTGAAAACTTAACCGACAGAAAAAGATTTTTTTGAAAAAAATCCTTAAGCCTCGGGGTCACAATTTCATCAAAAATCTGACTTTCGGCAATTCACTCAAAAATGGTACCAAACGGTTGCAAATGCTCCCCTGAGAGGTTTGGAGGTCAAAACAGAAGGCTTTTTTATCACAAAACAAGAAATCAGCCCTCGAAAACTTAACCGACAGAAAAAGATTTTTTTGAAAGAATCCCTAACCCCCGGGGTCACAATTTCTTCAAAAATCTGACTTTCGGCAATTCACTCAAAAATGGTGCCAAACGGTTGCAAATGCTCCCCTGAAAGGTTTCGTGGTCGAAACAGAAGGCTGTTTATCACAGGACAAGAAATCAGCCCTCGAAAACTTAAGCGATAGAAAAAGATTTTGTTGAAAAAATCCCTAAGCCCCGGGGTCACAATTTCTTCAAAAATCTGACTTTCGGCAATTCACTCAAAAATGGTGCCAAACGGTTGCAATTGCTCCCCTGAGAGGTTTGGCGGTCGAAACAGAAGGCTTTTTATCACAGGACAAGAAATCAGCCCTCGAAAACTTAACCGACAGAAAAAGATTTTTTTGAAAAAATCCCTAACCCCCGGGGTCACAATTTCATAAAAAATCTGACTTTCGGCAATCCACTCAAAAAGGTGCCCAACGGTTGCAAATGCTCCCCTGAAAGGTTTCGTGGTCGAAACAGAAGGCTTTTTATCACAGGACAAGAAATCAGCCCTCGAAAACTTAACCGACAAAAAAAGATTTTTTTGAAAAAATCCCTAA
The DNA here is from genome assembly GCF_965153285.1 of Podarcis tiliguerta. Classification (NCBI taxonomy): domain Eukaryota; kingdom Metazoa; phylum Chordata; class Lepidosauria; order Squamata; family Lacertidae; genus Podarcis; species Podarcis tiliguerta. The sequence continues at coordinate 74,719 of NW_028148670.1, read as the reverse complement.
CCCCCGGGGTCACAATTTCATAAAAAATCTGACTTTCGGCAATTCACTCAAAAATGGTGCCAAAAGGTTGCCAATGCTCCCCTGAGAGGTTTGGCGGTCGAAAGAGAAGGTTTTTTATCACAGGACAAGAAATCAGCCCTTGAAAACTTAACCGACAGAAAAAGATTTTTTTGAAAAAAATCCTTAAGCCCCGGGGTCACAATTTCATCAAAAATCTGACTTTCGGCAATTCACTCAAAAATGGTACCAAACGGTTGCAAATGCTCCCCTGAGAGGTTTGGCGGTCGAAAGAGAAGGCTTTTTATCACAGGACAAGAAATCAGTCCTCGAAAACTTAACCGGCAGGAAAATATTTTTTTGAAAAAATCCCTAATCCCCGGGGTCACAATTTCATCAAAAATCTGATTTTGGGCAATTCACTCAAAAATGGTTCCAAACGGTTGCAAATGCTCCCCTGAGAGGTTTGGCAGTCGAAACAGAAGGCTTTTTATCACAGGACAAGAAATCAGTCCTCGAAAACTTAACCGACAGGAAAATATTTTTTTGAAAAAATCCCTAACCCCCGGGGTCACAATTTCATAAAAAATCTGACTTTCGGCAATTCACTCAAAAATGATGCCAAACGGTGGCAAAAGCTCCCCTGAGAGGTTTGGCGGTAGAAACAGAAGGCTTTTTATCACAGGACAGGAAATCAGCCCTCGACAACTTATCCAACAGAAAAAGATTTTTTTTAAAAAAATCCCTAAGCCCCGGGGTCACAATTTCATCAAAAATCTGACTTTTGGCAATTCACTGAAGAATGGTACAAAACGGTTGCAAATGCTCCTCTGAGAGGTTTGGCGGTCGAAACAGAAGGCTGTTTATCACAGGACAAGAAATCAGCCCTCGAAAACTTAACCGACAGAAAAAGATTTTTTTGAAAAAATCCCTAAGCCCCGGGGTCACAATTTCATAAAAAATCTGACTTCTGGCAATTCACTCAAAAATGGTGCCGAAAGGTTGCAAATGCTCCCCTGAGAGGTTTGGCGGTCGAAACAGAAGGCTTTTTATCACAGGACAAGAAATCAGCCCTCGAAAACTTAACCGACAGAAAAAGATTTTTTTGAAAAAATCCCTAAGCCCCGGGGTCACAATTTCATCACAAATCTGACTTTCGGCAATTCACTCAAAAATGGTGCCAAACGGTTGCAAATGCTCCCCTGAGAGGTTTGGAGGTCAAAACAGAAGGCTTTTTATCACAAAACAAGAAATCAGCCCTCAAAAACTTTACCAACAGAAAAAATTTTTTTTGAAAAAATCCCTAACCCCCGGGGTCACAATTTCATCACAAATCTGACTTTCGGCAATTCACTCAAAAATGATGCCAAACGGTTGCAAATGCTCCCCTGAGAGGTTTGGCGGTCGAAACAGAAGGGTGTTTATCACAGGACAAGAAATCAGCCCTCGAAAACTTAACCGACAGAAAAAGATTTTTTTGAAAAAATCCCTAACCCCCGGGGTCACAATTTCATCAAAAATCTGACTTCTGGCAATTCACTCAAAAATGGTTCCAAACGGTTGCAAAGGCTCCCCTGAGAGGTTTGGAGGTCAAAACAGAAGGCTTTTTATCACAAAACAAGAAATCAGCCCTCGACAACTTAACCGGCAGAAAAATATTTTTTTGAAAAAATCCATAAGCCCCGGGGTCACAATTTCATCAAAAATCTGATTTTCGGCAATTCACTTAAAAATGGTGCCAAACGGTTGCAAATGCTCCCTTGAGAGGTTTGGCTGTCGAAACAGAAGGCTTTTTATCACAGGACAAGAAATCAGTCCTCGAAAACTTAACCGGCAGGAAAATATTTTTTTGAAAAAATCCCTAATCCCCGGGTCCACAATATCATCAAAAATCTGATTTTCGGCAATTCACTCAAAAATGGTGCCAAACGGTTGCAAATGCTCCCCTGAGAGGTTTGGCAGTCGAAACAGAAGGCTTTTTATCACAGGACAAGAAATCAGCCCTCGAAAACTTAACCGACAGAAAAAGATTTTTTTGAAAAAATCCAAAAGCCCCGGGGTCACAATTTCATCAAAAATCTGACTTTCGGCAATTCACTCAAAAATGGTGCCAAACGGTTGCAAATGCTCCCCTGAGAGGTTTGGCGGTCAAAGCAGAAGGCTTTTTATCACAGGACAAGAAATCAGTCCTCGAAAACTTAACCGGCAGGAAAATATTTTTTTGAAGAAATCCCTCATCCCCGGGGTCACAATTTCATCAAAAATCTGATTTTGGGCAATTCACTCAAAAATGGTGCCAAACGGTTGCAAATGCTCCCCTGAGAGGTTTGGAGGTCAAAACAGAAGGCTTTTTATCACAAAACAAGAAATCAGCCCTCAAAAACTTTACCAACAGAAAAATTTTTTTTTGAAAAAATCCCTAACCCCCGGGGTCACAATTTCATCACAAATCTGACTTTCGGCAATTCACTCAAAAATGATGCCAAACGGTTGCAAATGCTCCCCTGAGAGGTTTGGCGGTCGAAACAGAAGTCTTTTTATCACAGGACAAGAAATCAGTCCTCGAAAACTTAACCGGCAGGAAAATATTTTTTTGAAAAAATCCCTAATCCCCGGGTCCACAATATCATCAAAAATCTGACTTCTGGCAATTCACTCAAAAATGGTTCCAAACGGTTGCAAATGCTCCCCTGAGAGGTTTGGAGGTCAAAACAGAAGGCTTTTTATCACAAAACAAGAAATCAGCCCTCGAAAACTTAACCGACAGAAAAAGATTTTTTTGAAAAAATCCCTAACCCCCGGGGTCACAATTTCATCAAAAATCTGACTTTCGGCAATTCACTCAAAAATGGTGCCAAACGGTTGCAAATGCTCCCCTGAGAGGTTTGGCGGTCGAAACAGAAGGCTTTTTATCACAGGACAAGAAATCAGTCCTCGAAAACTTAACCGGCAGGAAAATATTTTTTTGAAAAAATCCCTAATCCCCGGGGTCACAATTTCATCAAAAATCTGATTTTGGGCAATTCACTCAAAAATGGTGCCAAACGGTTGCAAATGCTCCCGTGAGAGGTTTGGAGGTCAAAACAGAAGGCTTTTTATCACAAAACAAGAAATCAGCCCTCGAAAACTTTACCAACAGGAAAAGATTTTTTTGAAAAAATCCCTAACCCCCGGGGTCACAATTTCATAAAAAATCTGACTTTCGGCAATCCACTCAAAAAGTGCCCAACGGTTGCAAATGCTCCCCTGAAAGGTTTCGTGGTCGAAACAGAAGGCTTTTTATCACAGGACAAGAAATCAGCCCTTGACAACTTAACCGACAGAAAAAGATTTTTTTGAAAAAATCCCTAACCCCCGGGGTCACAATTTCATAAAAAATCTGACTTTCGGCAATTCACTCAAAAATGGTACCAAACGGTTGCAAATGCTCCCCTGAGAGGTTTGGCGGTCGAAACAGAAGGCTTTTTATCACAAAACAAGAAATCAGCCCTCGACAACTTAACCGGCAGAAAAATATTTTTTTGAAAAAATCCCTAAGCCCCGGGGTCACAATTTCATCAAAAATCTGATTTTCGGCAATTCACTTAAAAATGGTGCCAAACGGTTGCAAATGCTCCCTTGAGAGGTTTGGCTGTCGAAAGAGAAGGCTTTTTATCACAGGACAAGAAATCAGTCCTCGAAAACTTAACCGGCAGGAAAATATTTTTTTGAAAAAATCCCTAATCCCCGGGGTCACAATTTCATCAAAAATCTGATTTTGGGCAATTCACTCAAAAATGGTGCCAAACGGTTGCAAATGCTCCCGTGAGAGGTTTGGAGGTCAAAACAGAAGGCTTTTTATCACAAAACAAGAAATCAGCCCTCGAAAACTTTACCAACAGGAAAAGATTTTTTTGAAAAAATCCCTAACCCCCGGGGTCACAATTTCATAAAAAATCTGACTTTCGGCAATCCACTCAAAAAGTGCCCAACGGTTGCAAATGCTCCCCTGAAAGGTTTCGTGGTCGAAACAGAAGGCTTTTTATCACAGGACAAGAAATCAGCCCTTGACAACTTAACCGACAGAAAAAGATTTTTTTGAAAAAATCCCTAACCCCCGGGGTCACAATTTCATAAAAAATCTGACTTTAGGCAATTCACTCAAAAATGGTGCCAAAACGTTGCCAATGCTCCCCTGAGAGGTTTGGCGGTCGAAAGAGGAGGTTTTTTATCACAGGACAAGAAATCAGCCGTTGAAAACTTAAGCGACAGAAAAAGATTTTTTTGAAAAAAATCCTTAAGCCCCGGGGTCACAATTTCATCAAAAATCTGACTTTCGGCAATTCACTCAAAAATGGTACCAAACGGTTGCAAATGCTCCCCTGAGAGGTTTGGCGGTCGAAACAGAAGGCTTTTTATCACAGGATAAGAAATCAGTCCTCGAAAACTTAACCGGCGGGAAAATATTTTTTTGAAAAAATACCTAACCCCCAGGGTCACAATTTCATAAAAAATCTGACTTTGGGCAATTCACTCAAAAATGTTGCCAAACGGTGGCAATTGCTCCCCTGAGTGGTTTGGCGGTCGAAACAGGAGGTTTTTTATCACAGGACAAGAAATCAGCCCTCGAAAACTTAAGCGACAGAAAAAGATTTTTTTGAAAAAATCCCTAAGCCCCGGGGTCACAATTTCATCAAAAATCTGACTTCTGGCAATTCAGTGAAGAATGGTACCAAACGGTTGCAAATGCTCCTCTCAGAGGTTTGGCGGTCGAAACAGAAGGCTGTTTATCACAGGACAAGAAATCAGCCCTCGAAAACTTAACAGACAGAAAAAGATTTTTTTGAAAAAATCCCTAACCCCCGGGGTCACAATTTCATCAAAAATCTGACTTCTGGCAATTCACTCAAAAATGGTTCCAAACGGTTGCAAATGCTCCCCTGAGAGGTTTGGAGGTCGAAACAGAAGGCTTTTTATCACAAAACAAGAAATCAGCCCTCGGAAACTTAACCGACAGAAAAAGATTTCTTTGAAAAAATCCCTAAGCCCCGGGGTCACAATTTCATAAAAAATCGGACTTCTGGCAATTCACTCAAAAATGGTGCCAAAAGGTTGCAAATGCTCCCCTGAGAGGTTTGGCGGTCGAAACAGAAGGCGTTTTATCACAGGACAAGAAATCAGCCCTCGAAAACTTAACCGACAGAAAAAGATTTTTTTGAAAAAATCCCTAACCCCCGGGGTCACAATTTCATAAAAAATCTGACTTTCGGCAATTCACTCAAAAAGCTGCCACAAGGTTGCAAATGCTCCCCTGAAAGGTTTCGTGGTCGAAACAGAAGGCTGTTTATCACAGGACAAGAAATCAGCCCTCGAAAACTTAACCGACAGAAAAAGATTTTTTTGAAAAAATCCCTAAGCCCCGGGGTCACAATTTCATCAAAAATCTGACTTCTGGCAATTCACTCAAAAATGGTTCCAAACGGTTGCAAATGCTCCCCTGAGAGGTTTCGAGGTCAAAACAGAAGGCTTTTTATCACAAAACAAGAAATCAGCCCTCGACAACTTAACCAGCAGAAAAATATTTTTTTGAAAAAATCCCTAAGCCCCGGGGTCACAATTTCATAAAAAATCTGACTTCTGGCAATTCACTCAAAAATGGTGCCAAACGGTTGCAAATGCTCCCCTGAGAGGTTTGGCAGTCGAAACAGAAGGCTTTTTATCACAGGACAAGAAATCAGCCCTCGAAAACTTAACCGACAGAAAAAGATTTTTTTGAAAAAATCCCTAACCCCCGGGGTCACAATTTCATCAAAAATCTGACTTTCGGCAATTCACTCAAAAATGGTGCCAAACGGTTGCAAATGCTCCCCTGAGAGGTTTGGCGGTCAAAACAGAAGGCTTTTTATCACAAAACAAGAAATCAGCCCTCGAAAACTTTACCAACAGAAAAAGATTTTTTTGAAAAAATCCCTAACCCCCGGGGTCACAATTTCATCAAAAATCTGACTTTCGGCAATTCACTCAATAATGGTGCCAAACGGTTGCAAATGCTCCCCTGAGAGGTTTGGCGGTCGAAACAGAAGGCTTTTTATCACAGGACAAGAAATCAGTCCTCGAAAACTTAACCGGCAGGAAAATATTTTTTTGAAAAAATCCCTAATCCCCGGGGTCACAATTTCATCAAAAATCTGATTTTGGGCAATTCACTCAAAAATGGTGCCAAACGGTTGCAAATGCTCCCGTGAGAGGTTTGGAGGTCAAAACAGAAGGCTTTTTATCACAAAACAAGAAATCAGCCCTCGAAAACTTTACCAACAGGAAAAGATTTTTTTGAAAAAATCCCTAACCCCCGGGGTCACAATTTCATCAAAAATCTGACTTTCGGCAATCCACTCAAAAAGTGCCCAACGGTTGCAAATGCTCCCCTGAAAGGTTTCGTGGTCGAAACAGAAGGCTTTTTATCACAGGACAAGAAATCAGCCCTTGACAACTTAACCGACAGAAAAAGATTTTTTTGAAAAAATCCCTAACCCCCGGGGTCACAATTTCATAAAAAATCTGACTTTCGGCAATTCACTCAAAAATGGTGCCAAAACGTTGCCAATGCTCCCCTGAGAGGTTTGGCGGTCGAAACAGAAGGCTTTTTATCACAGGACAAGAAATCAGTCCTCGAAAACTTAACCGGCAGGAAAATATTTTTTTGAAAAAATCCCTAATCCCCGGGGTCACAATTTCATCAAAAATCTGATTTTGGGCAATTCACTCAAAAATGGTGCCAAACGGTTGCAAATGCTCCCGTGAGAGGTTTGGAGGTCAAAACAGAAGGCTTTTTATCACAAAACAAGAAATCAGCCCTCGAAAACTTTACCAACAGGAAAAGATTTTTTTGACAAAATCCCTAACCCCCGGGGTCACAATTTCATAAAAAATCTGACTTTCGGCAATCCACTCAAAAAGTGCCCAACGGTTGCAAATGCTCCCCTGAAAGGTTTCGTGGTCGAAACAGAAGGCTTTTTATCACAGGACAAGAAATCAGCCCTTGACAACTTAACCGACAGAAAAAGATTTTTTTGAAAAAATCCCTAACCCCCGGGGTCACAATTTCATAAAAAATCTGACTTTCGGCAATTCACTCAAATATGGTGCCAAAACGTTGCCAATGCTCCCCTGAGAGGTTTGGCGGTCGAAAGAGAAGGTTTTTTATCACAGGACAAGAAATCAGCCCTTGAAAACTTAAGCGACAGAAAAAGATTTTTTTGAAAAAAATCCTTAAGCCCCGGGGTCACAATTTCATCAAAAATCTGACTTTCGGCAATTCACTCAAAAATGGTGCCAAACGGTTGCAAATGCTCCCCTGAGAGGTTTGGCGGTCGAAACAGAAGGCTTTTTATCACAGGATAAGAAATCAGTCCTCGAAAACTTAACCGGCGGGAAAATATTTTTTTGAAAAAATACCTAACCCCCAGGGTCACAATTTCATAAAAAATCTGACTTTCGGCAATTCACTCAAAAATGATGCCAAACGGTGGCAATTGCTCCCCTGAGAGGTTTGGAGGTCAAAACAGAAGGCTTTTTATCACAAAACAAGAAATCAGCCCTCGAAAACTTTACCAACAGAAAAAGATTTTTTTGAAAAAATCCCTAAGCCCCGGGGTCACAATTTCATCAAAAATCTGACTTCTGGTAATTCACTCAAAAATGGTTCCAAACGGTTGCAAATGCTCCCCTGAGAGGTTTGGAGGTCGAAACAGAAGGCTTTTTATCACAAAACAAGAAATCAGCCCTCGAAAACTTAACCGACAGAAAAAGATTTTTTTGAAAAAATCCCTAAGCCCCGGGGTCACAATTTCATCAAAAATCTGACTTTCGGCAATTCACTCAAAAATGGTACCAAACGGTTGCAAATGCTCCTCTGAGAGGTTTGGCGGTCGAAACAGAAGGCTGTTTATCACAGGACAAGAAATCAGCCCTCGAAAACTTAACCGGCAGGAAAGTATTTTTTTGAAAAAATCCCTAATCCCCGGGTCCACAATATCATCAAAAATCTGATTTTCGGCAATTCACTCAAAAATGGTGCCAAACGGTTGCAAATGCTCCCCTGAGAGGTTTGGCAGTCGAAACAGAAGGCTTTTTATCACAGGACAAGAAATCAGCCCTCGAAAACTTAACCGACAGAAAAAGATTTTTTTGAAAAAATCCCTAACCCCCGGGGTCACAAATTCATCAAAAATCTGACTTCTGGCAATTCACTCAAAAATGGTTCCAAACGGTTGCAAATGCTCCCCTGAGAGGTTTGGAGGTCGAAACAGAAGGCTTTTTATCACAGGACAAGAAATCAGCCCTCGAAAACTTAACCGACAGAAAAAGATTTTTTTGAAAAAATCCCTAAGCCCAGGGGTCACAATTTCTTCAAAAATCTGTCTTTCGGCAATTCACTCAAAAATGGTGCCAAACGGTTGTAAGTGCTCCCCTGAGAGGTTTGGCAGTCTAAACAGAAGGCTTTTTATCACAGGACAAGAAATCAGCCCTCGAAAACTTAACCGACAGAAAAAGATTTTTTTGAAAAAATCCCTAAGCCCCGGGGTCACAATTTCTTCAAAAATCTGACTTTCGGCAATTCACTCAAAAATAGTACCAAAAGGTTGCAAATGCTCCCCTGAGAGGTTTGGCGGTCGAAACAGAAGGCTTTTTATCACAGTACAAGAAATCAGTCCTCGAAAACTTAACCGGCAGGAAAATATTTTTTTGAAAAAATACCTAACCCCCAGGGTCACAATTTCATAAAAAATCTGACTTTCGGCAATTCACTCAAAAATGATGCCAAACGGTGGCAACTGCTCCCCTGAGAGGTTTGGCGGTCGAAACAGGAGGCTTTTTATCACAGGACAAGAAATCAGCCCTCGAAAACTTAACCGACAGAAAAAGATTTTTTTGAAAAAATCCATATGCACGGGGTCACAATTTCATCAAAAATCTGTCTTTCGGCAATTCACTCAAGAATGGTGCCAAACGGTTGCAAGTGCTCCCCTGAGAGGTTTGGCAGTCTAAACAGAAGGCTTTTTATCACAGGACAAGAAATCAGCCCTCGAAAACTTAACCGACAGAAAAAGATTTTTTTGAAAAAATCCAAAAGCCCCGGGGTCACAATTTCATCAAAAATCTGTCTTTCGGCAATTCACTCAAAAATGGTGCCAAACGGTTGCAAATGCTCCCCTGAGAGGTTTGGCGGTCTATACAGAAGGCTTTTTATCACATGACAAGAAATCAGCCCTCGAAAACTTAACCGACAGAAAAAGATTTTTTTTGAAAAAATCCCTAAGCCCCGGGGTCACAATTTCTTCAAAAATCTGACTTTCGGCAATTCACTCAAAAATGGTGCCAAACGGTTGAAAATGCTCCCCTGAGAGGTTTAGCGGTCGAAACAGAAGGATTTTTATCACAGGACAAGAAATCAGTCCTCGAAAAGTTAACCGACAGAAAAAGATTTTTTTGTAAAAATCCAAAAGCACCGGGGTCACAATTTCATCAAAAATCTGTCTTTCGGCAATTGACTCAAAAATGGTGCCAAACGGCTGCAAATGCTCCCCTGAGAGGTTTGGCGGTCGAAACAGAAGGCTTTTTATCACAGGACAAGAAATCAGTCCTCGAAAACTTAACCGGCAGGAAAATATTTTTTTTGAAAAAATACCTAACCCCCAGGGTCACAATTTCATAAAAAATCTGACTTTCGGCAATTCACTCAAAAATCATGCCAAACGGTGGCAACTGCTCCCCTGAGAGGTTTGGCGGTCGAAACAGGAGGCTTTTTATCACAGGACAAGAAATCAGCCCTCGAAAACTTAACCGACAGAAAAAGATTTTTTTGAAAAAATCCATAAGCACCAGGGTCACAATTTCATCAAAAATCTGTCTTTCGGCAATTCACTCAAAAATGGTGCCAAACGGTTGTAAGTGCTCCCCTGAGAGGTTTGGCAGTCTAAACAGAAGGCTTTTTATCACAGGACAAGAAATCAGCCCTCGAAAACTTAACCGACAGAAAAAGATTTTTTTGAAAAAATCCCTAAGCCCCGGGGTCACAATTTCTTCAAAAATCTGACTTTCGGCAATTCACTCAAAAATGGTGCCAAACGGTTGCAAATGCTCCCCTGAGAGGTTTGGCGGTCTAAACAGAAGGCTTTTATCACATGACAAGAAATCAGCCCTCGAAAACTTAACCGACAGAAAAAGATTTTTTTGAAAAAATCCCTAAGCCCCGGGGTCACAATTTCTTCAAAAATCTGACTTTCGGCAATTCACTCAAAAATGGTGCCAAACGGTGGCAACTGCTCCCCTGAGAGGTTTGGCGGTCGAAACAGGAGGCTTTTTATCACAGGACAAGAAATCAGCCCTCGAAAACTTAACCGACAGAAAAAGATTTTTTTGAAAAAAATCCATAAGCACCGGGGTCACAATTTCATCAAAAATCTGTCTTTCGGCAATTCACTCAAAAATGGTGCCAAACGGTTGTAAGTGCTCCCCTGAGAGGTTTGGCAGTCTAAACAGAAGGCTTTTTATCACAGGACAAGAAATCATCAGCCCTCGAAAACTTAACCGACAGAAAAAGATTTTTTTGAAAAAATCCCTAAGCCCCGGGGTCACAATTTCTTCAAAAATCTGACTTTCGGCAATTCACTCAAAAATGGTGCCAAACGGTGGCAACTGCTCCCCTGAGAGGTTTGGCGGTCTAAACAGAAGGCTTTTATCACATGACAAGAAATCAGCCCTCGAAAACTTAACCGACAGAAAAAGATTTTTTTGAAAAAATCCCTAAGCCCAGGGGTCACAATTTCTTCAAAAATCTGACTTTCGGCAATTCACTCAAAAATGGTGCCAAACGGTGGCAACTGCTCCCCTGAGAGGTTTGGCGGTTGAAACAGGAGGCTTTTTATCACAGGACAAGAAATCAGCCCTCGAAAACTTAACCGACAGAAAAAGATTTTTTTGAAAAAATCCCTAAGCCCCGGGGTCACAATTTCTTCAAAAATCTGACTTTCGGCAATTCACTCAAAAATGGTGCCAAACGGTTGAAAATGCTCCCCTGAGAGGTTTAGCGGTCGAAACAGAATGATTTTTATCACAGGACAAGAAATCAGCAATCGAAAACCTAACCGACAGCAATAGATTTTTTTGAAAAAATCCCTAAGCCCCGGGGTCACAATTTCTTCAAAAATCTGACTTTCGGCAATTCACTCAAAAATGGTGCCAAAAGGTTGAAAATGCTCCCCTGAGAGGTTTGGCGGTCGAAACAGAAGGCTTTTTATCACAGGACAAGAAATCAGCCCTCGAAAACTTAACCGACAGAAAAAGATTTTTTTGAAAAAATCCCTAAGCCCCGGGGTCACAATTTCTTCAAAAATCTGACTTTCGGCAATTCACTCAAAAATGGTGCCAAACGGTGGCAACTGCTCCCCTGAGAGGTTTGGCGGTTGAAAGAGAAGGTTTTTTATCACAGGACAAGAAATCAGCCCTTGAAAACTTAACCGACAGAAAAAGATTTTTTTGAAAAAATCCCTAAGCCCCGGGGTCACAATTTCTTCAAAAAACTGACTTTCGGCTATTCACTCAAAAATGGTGCCAAACGGTTGAAAATGCTCCCCTGATACGTTTGGCGGTCGAAACAGAAGCCTTTTTATCACAGGACAAGAAATCAGCCCTCGAAAACTTAACCGACAGAAAAAGATTTTTTTGAAAAAATCCCTAACCCCCGGGGTCACAATTTCATCAAAAATCTGACTTTCGGCAATTCACTCAAAAATGGTACCGAACGGTTGAAAATGCTCCCCTGATACGTTTGGCGGTCGAAACAGAAGGCTTTTTATCACAGGACAAGAAATCAGTCCTCGAAAACTTAACCGGCAGGAAAATATTTTTTTGAAAAAATACCTAACCCCCAGGGTCACAATTTCATAAAAAATCTGACTTTCGGCAATTCACTCAAAAATGATGCCAAACGGTGGCAACTGCTCCCCTGAGAGGTTTGGCGGTCGAAACAGGAGGCTTTTTATCACAGGACAAGAAATCAGCCCTCGAAAACTTAACCGACAGAAAAAGATTTTTTTGAAAAAATCCATATGCACCGGGGTCACAATTTCATCAAAAATCTGTATTTCGGCAATTCACTCAAAAATGGTGCCAAACGGTTGCAAGTGCTCCCCTGATTGGTTTGGCAGTCTAAACAGAAGGCTTTTTATCACAGGACAAGAAATCAGCCCTCGAAAACTTAACCGACAGAAAAAGATTTTTTTGAAAAAATCCCTAACCCCCGGGGTCACAATTTCATCAAAAATCTGACTTTCGGCAATTCACTCAAAAATGGTACCAAACGGTTGGAAATGCTCCCCTGAGAGGTTTGGCGGTCGAAACAGAAGGCTTTTTATCACAGTACAAGAAATCAGTCCTCGAAAACTTAACCGGCAGGAAAATATTTTTTTGCAAAAATACCTAACCCCCAAGGTCACAATTTCATAAAAAATCTGACTTTCGGCAATTCACTCAAAAATGATGCCAAACGGTGGCAACTGCTCCCCTGAGAGGTTTGGCGGTCGAAACAGGAGGCTTTTTATCACAGGACAAGAAATCAGCCCTCGAAAACTTAACCGACAGAAAAAGATTTTTTTGAAAAAATCCATATGCACGGGGTCACAATTTCATCAAAAATCTGTCTTTCGGCAATTCACTCAAAAATGGTGCCAAACGGTTGCAAGTGCTCCCCTGAGAGGTTTGGCAGTCTAAACAGAAGGCTTTTTATCACAGGACAAGAAATCAGCCCTCGAAAACTTAACCGACAGAAAAAGATTTTTTTGAAAAAATCCAAAAGCCCCGGGGTCACAATTTCATCAAAAATCTGTCTTTCGGCAATTCACTCAAAAATGGTGCCAAACGGTTGCAAATGCTCCCCTGAGAGGTTTGGCGGTCTAAACAGAAGGCTTTTTATCACAGGACAAGAAATCAGCCCTCGAAAACTTAACCGACAGAAAAAGATTTTTTTGAAAAAATCCCTAAGCCCCGGGGTCACAATTTCTTCAAAAATCTGACTTTCGGCAATTCACTCAAAAATGGTGCCAAACGGTTGAAAATGCACCCCTGAGAGGTTTGGCGGTCGAAACAGAAGGCTTTTTATCACAGGACAAGCAATCAGCCCTCGAAAACTTAAGCGACAGAAAAAGATTTTTTTGAAAAAATCCATAAGCCCCGGGGTCACAATTTCATCAAAAATCTGTCTTTCGGCAATTCACTCAAAAATGGTGCCAAACGGTTGCAAATGCTCCCCTGAGAGGTTTGGCGGTCTAAACAGAAGGCTTTTTATCCCAGGACAAGAAATCAGCCCTCGAAAACTTAACCGACAGAAAAAGATTTTTTTGAAAAAATCCATAAGCCCCGGGGTCACAATTTCATCAAAAATCTGTCTTTCGGCAATTCACTCAAAAATGGTGCCAAACGGTTGCAAATGCTCCCCTGAGAGGTTTGGCGGTCTAAACAGAAGGCTTTTTATCACAGGACAAGAAATCAGCCCTCGAAAACTTAACCGACAGAAAAAGATTTTTTTGAAAAAATCCCTAAGCCCCGGGGTCAAAATTTTTTCAAAAATCTGACTTTCGGCAATTCACTCAAAAATGGTGCCAAACGGTTGCAAATGCTCCCCTGAGAGGTTTGGCGGTCGAAACAGAAGGCTTTTTATCACAGGACAAGAAATCAGCCCTCGAAAACTTAAGCGACAGAAAAAGATTTTTTTGAAAAAATCCCTAACCCCCGGGGTCACAATTTCATCAAAAATCTGACTTTCGGCAAATCACTCAAAAATGGTGCCAAAAGGTTGCCAATGCTCCCCTGAGAGGTTTGGCGGTCGAAAGAGAAGGTTTTTTATCACAGGACAAGAAATCAGCCCTCGAAAACTTAAGCGACAGAAAAAGATTTTTTTGAAAAAATCCCTAACCCCCGGGGTCACAATTTCATCAAAAATCTGACTTTCGGCAATTCACTCAAAAATGGTGCCAAAAGGTTGCCAATGCTCCCCTGAGAGGTTTGGCGGTCGAAAGAGAAGGTTTTTTATCACAGGACAAGAAATCAGCCCTCGAAAACTTAACCGACAGAAAAAGATTTTTTTGAAAAAATCCATATGCACGGGGTCACAATTTCATCAAAAATCTGTCTTTCGGCAATTCACTCAAAAATGGTGCCAAACGGTTGTAAGTGCTCCCCTGAGAGGTTTGGCAGTCTAAACAGAAGGCTTCTTATCACAGGACAAGAAATCAGCCCTCGAAAACTTAACCGACAGAAAAAGATTTTTTTGAAAAAATCCCTAAGCCCCGGGGTCACAATTTCTTCAAAAATCTGACTTTCGGCAATTCACTCAAAAATGGTGCCAAACGGTGGCAACTGCTCCCCTGAGAGGTTTGGCGGTCGAAAGAGACGGTTTTTTATCACAGGACAAGAAATCAGCCCTTGAAAACTTAACCGACAGAAAAAGATTTTTTTGAAAAAATCCCTAAGCCCCGGGGTCACAATTTCTTCAAAAATCTGACTTTCGGCAATTCACTCAAAAATGGTGCCAAACGGTTGAAAATGCTCCCCTGATACGTTTGGCGATCGAAACAGTAGGCTTTTTATCACAGGACAAGAAATCAGCCCTCGAAAACTTAACCGACAGAAAAAGATTTTTTTGAAAAAATCCCTAACCCCCGGGGTCACAATTTCATCAAAAATCTGACTTTCGGCAGTTCACTCAAAAATGGTACCAAACGGTTGAAAATGCTGCCCTGATACGTTTGGCGGTCGAAACAGAAGGCTTTTTATCACAGGACAAGAAATCAGTCCTCGAAAACTTAACCGGCAGGAAAAGATTTTTTTGAAAAAATCCATATGCACCGGGGTCACAATTTCATCAAAAATCTGTCTTTCGGCAATTCACTCAAAAATGGTGCCAAACGGTTGCAAGTGCTCGCCTGAGAGGTTTGGCAGTCTAAACAGAAGGCTTTTTATCACAGGACAAGAAATCAGCCCTCGAAAACTTAACCGACAGAAAAAGATTTTTTTGAAAAAATCCCTAACCCCCGGGGTCACAATTTCATCAAAAATCTGACTTTCGGCAATTCACTCAAAAATGGTACCAAACGGTTGGAAATGCTCCCCTGAGAGGTTTGGCGGTCGAAACAGAAGGCTTTTTATCACAGGACAAGAAATCAGTCCTCGAAAACTTAACCGGCAGGAAAATATTTTTTTGAAAAAATACCTAACCCCCAGGGTCACAATTTCATAAAAAATCTGACTTTCGGCAATTCACTCAAAAATGATGCCAAACGGTGGCAACTGCTCCCCTGAGAGGTTTGGCGGTCGAAACAGGAGGCTTTTTATCACAGGACAAGAAATCAGCCCTCGAAAACTTAACCGACAGAAATAGATTTTTTTGAAAAAATCCATATGCACCGGGGTCACAATTTCATCAAAAATCTGTCTTTCG
This sequence comes from Podarcis tiliguerta, assembly GCF_965153285.1. Classification (NCBI taxonomy): domain Eukaryota; kingdom Metazoa; phylum Chordata; class Lepidosauria; order Squamata; family Lacertidae; genus Podarcis; species Podarcis tiliguerta. The sequence goes on along the minus strand of NW_028148670.1, from coordinate 59,247 downwards.
GCAATTCACTCAAAAATGGTGCCAAACGGTTGCAAGTGCTCCCCTGAGAGGTTTGGCAGTCTAAACAGAAGGCTTTTTATCACAAAACAAGAAATCAGCCCTCGAAAACTTAACCGACAGAAAAAGATTTTTTTGAAAAAATCCAAAAGCCCCGGGGTCACAATTTCATCAAAAATCTGTCTTTCGGCAATTCACTCAAAAATGGTGCCAAACGGTTGCAAATGCTCCCCTGAGAGGTTTGGCGGTCGAAACAGGAGGCTTTTTATCACAGGACAAGAAATCAGCCCTCGAAAACTTAACCGACAGAAAAAGATTTTTTTGAAAAAATCCATATGCACGGGGTCACAATTTCATCAAAAATCTGTCTTTCGGCAATTCACTCAAAAATGGTGCCAAACGGTTGTAAGTGCTCCCCTGAGAGGTTTGGCAGTCTAAACAGAAGGCTTCTTATCACAGGACAAGAAATCAGCCCTCGAAAACTTAACCGACAGAAAAAGATTTTTTTGAAAAAATCCCTAAGCCCCGGGGTCACAATTTCTTCAAAAATCTGACTTTCGGCAATTCACTCAAAAATGGTGCCAAACGGTGGCAACTGCTCCCCTGAGAGGTTTGGCGGTCGAAAGAGACGGTTTTTTATCACAGGACAAGAAATCAGCCCTTGAAAACTTAACCGACAGAAAAAGATTTTTTTGAAAAAATCCCTAAGCCCCGGGGTCACAATTTCTTCAAAAATCTGACTTTCGGCAATTCACTCAAAAATGGTGCCAAACGGTTGAAAATGCTCCCCTGATACGTTTGGCGATCGAAACAGTAGGCTTTTTATCACAGGACAAGAAATCAGCCCTCGAAAACTTAACCGACAGAAAAAGATTTTTTTGAAAAAATCCCTAACCCCCGGGGTCACAATTTCATCAAAAATCTGACTTTCGGCAGTTCACTCAAAAATGGTACCAAACGGTTGAAAATGCTGCCCTGATACGTTTGGCGGTCGAAACAGAAGGCTTTTTATCACAGGACAAGAAATCAGTCCTCGAAAACTTAACCGGCAGGAAAAGATTTTTTTGAAAAAATCCATATGCACCGGGGTCACAATTTCATCAAAAATCTGTCTTTCGGCAATTCACTCAAAAATGGTGCCAAACGGTTGCAAGTGCTCGCCTGAGAGGTTTGGCAGTCTAAACAGAAGGCTTTTTATCACAGGACAAGAAATCAGCCCTCGAAAACTTAACCGACAGAAAAAGATTTTTTTGAAAAAATCCCTAACCCCCGGGGTCACAATTTCATCAAAAATCTGACTTTCGGCAATTCACTCAAAAATGGTACCAAACGGTTGGAAATGCTCCCCTGAGAGGTTTGGCGGTCGAAACAGAAGGCTTTTTATCACAGGACAAGAAATCAGTCCTCGAAAACTTAACCGGCAGGAAAATATTTTTTTGAAAAAATACCTAACCCCCAGGGTCACAATTTCATAAAAAATCTGACTTTCGGCAATTCACTCAAAAATGATGCCAAACGGTGGCAACTGCTCCCCTGAGAGGTTTGGCGGTCGAAACAGGAGGCTTTTTATCACAGGACAAGAAATCAGCCCTCGAAAACTTAACCGACAGAAATAGATTTTTTTGAAAAAATCCATATGCACCGGGGTCACAATTTCATCAAAAATCTGTCTTTCGGCAATTCACTCAAAAATGGTGCCAAACGGTTGCAAGTGCTCCCCTGAGAGGTTTGGCAGTCTAAACAGAAGGCTTTTTATCACAAAACAAGAAATCAGCCCTCGAAAACTTAACCGACAGAAAAAGATTTTTTTGAAAAAATCCAAAAGCCCCGGGGTCACAATTTCATCAAAAATCTGTCTTTCGGCAATTCACTCAAAAATGGTGCCAAACGGTTGCAAATGCTCCCCTGAGAGGTTTGGCGGTCGAAACAGGAGGCTTTTTATCACAGGACAAGAAATCAGCCCTCGAAAACTTAACCGACAGAAAAAGATTTTTTTGAAAAAATCCATAAGCACCGGGGTCACAATTTCATCAAAAATCTGTCTTTCGGCAATTCACTCAAAAATGGTACCAAACGGCTGTAAGTCCTCCCCTGAGAGGTTTGGCAGTCTAAACAGAAGGCTTTTTATCACAGGACAAGAAATCAGCCCTTGAAAACTTAACCGACAGAAAAAGATTTTTTTGAAAAAAATCCCTAAGCCCCGGGGTCACAATTTCATCAAAAATCTGACTTTCGGCAATTCACTCAAAAATGGTACCAAAAGGTTGCAAATGCTCCCCTGAGAGGTTTGGCGGTCGAAACAGAAGGCTTTTTATCACAGTACAAGAAATCAGTCCTCGAAAACTTAACCGGCAGGAAAATATTTTTTTGAAAAAATACCTAACCCCCAAGGTCACAATTTCATCAAAAATCTGACTTTCGGCAATTCACTCAAAAATGATGCCAAACGGTGGCAACTGCTCCCCTGAGAGGTTTGGCGGTCGAAACAGGAGGCTTTTTATCACAGGACAAGAAATCAGCCCTCGAAAACTTAACCGACAGAAAAAGATTTTTTTGAAAAAATCCATATGCACGGGGTCACAATTTCATCAAAAATCTGTCTTTCGGCAATTCACTCAAAAATGGTGCCAAACGGTTGCAAGTGCTCCCCTGAGAGGTTTGGCAGTCTAAACAGAAGGCTTTTTATCACAGGACAAGAAATCAGCCCTCGAAAACTTAACCGACAGAAAAAGATTTTTTTGAAAAAATCCAAAAGCCCCGGGGTCACAATTTCATCAAAAATCTGTCTTTCGGCAATTCACTCAAAAATGGTGCCAAACGGTTGCAAATGCTCCCCTGAGAGGTTTGGCGGTCTAAACAGAAGGCTTTTTATCACATGACAAGAAATCAGCCCTCGAAAACTTAACCGACAGAAAAAGATTTTTTTGAAAAAATCCCTAAGCCCCGGGGTCACAATTTCTTCAGAAATCTGACTTTCGGCAATTCACTCAAAAATGGTGCCAAACGGTTGAAAATGCTCCCCTGAGAGGTTTGGCGGTCGAAACAGAAGGATTTTTATCACAGGACAAGAAATCAGCCCTCGAAAACTTAACCGACAGAAATAGATTTTTTTGTAAAAATCCAAAAGGACCGGGGTCACAATTTCATCAAAAATCTGTCTTTCGGCAATTCACTCAAAAATGGTGCCAAACGGTTGCAAATGCTCCCCTGAGAGGTTTGGCGGTCTAAACAGAAGGCTTTTTATCACAGGAAAAGAAATCAGCCCTCGAAAACTTAACCGACAGAAAAAGATTTTTTTGAAAAAACCCCTAAGCCCCGGGGTCACAATTTCTTCAAAAATCTGACTTTCGGCAATTCACTCAAAAATGGTGCCAAACGGTTGAAAATGCACCCCTGAGAGGTTTGGCGGTCGAAACAGAAGGCTTTTTATCACAGGACAAGAAATGAGCCCTCGAAAACTTAACCGACAGAAAAAGATTTTTTTGAAAAAATCCCTAACCCCCGGGGTCACAATTTCATCAAAAATCTGACTTTCGGCAATTCACTCAAAAATGGTACCAAACGGTTGGAAATGCTCCCCTGAGAGGTTTGGCGGTCGAAACAGAAGGCTTTTTATCACAGGACAAGAAATCAGCCCTCGAAAACTTAACCGACAGAAAAAGATTTTTTTGAAAAAATCCCTAACCCCCGGGGTCACAATTTCATCAAAAATCTGACTTTCGGCAATTCACTCAAAAATGGTGCCAAAAGGTTGCCAATGCTCCCCTGAGAGGTTTGGCGGTCGAAAGAGAAGGTTTTTTATCACAGGACAAGAAATCAGCCCTTGAAAACTTAACCGACAGAAAAAGTTTTTTCTGAAAAAAATCCCTAAGCCCCGGGGTCACAATTTCAACAAAAATCTGACTTTCGGCAATTTACTCAAAAATGATGCCAAACGGTGGCAACTGATCCCCTGGGAGGTTTGGCGGTCGAAACAGAAGGCTTTTTATCACAGGACAAGAAATCAGCCCTCGAAAACTTAACCGACAGAAAAAGATTTTTTTGAAAAAATCCCTAACCCCCAGGGTCACAATTTCATAAAAAATCTGACTTTCGGCAATTTACTCAAAAATGATGCCAAAAGGTTGCCAATGCTCCCCTGAGAGGTTTGGCGGTCGAAACAGAAGGCTTTTTATCACAGGACAAGAAATCAGCCCTCGAAAACTTAACCGACAGAAAAAGATTTTTTTGAAAAAATCCCTAACCCCCGGGGTCACAATTTCATCAAAAATCTGACTTTCGGCAATTCATTCAAAAATGGTGCCAAACGGTTGCAAATGCTCCCCTGAGACGTTTCGCGGTCGAAACAGAAGCCTTTTTATCACAGGACAAGAAATCAGTCCTAGAAAACTTAACTGGCAGGAAAATATTTTTTTCAAAAAATCCCTAACCCCCGGGGTTACAATTTCATAAAAACACTGACTTTCGGCAATTTATTCAAAAATGATGCCAAACAGTGGCAACTGCTCCCCTGAGAGGTTTGGAGGTCGAAACAGAAGGCGTTTTATCACAAAACAAGAAATCAGCCTTCGAAAACTTAACCAGCAGAAGAATATTTTTTTGAAAAAATCACTAACCCCCGGGGTCACAATTTCATAAAAAATCTGACTTTCGGCAATTCACTCAAAAATGGTACCAACCGGTTGCAAATGCTCTCCTGAGAGGTTTGGTGGTCGAAACAGAAGGCTTTTTATCACAGGACAAGTAATCAGTCCTCGAAAACTTAACCGGCAGGAAAATATTTTTTTGAAAAAATCCCTAACCCCCGGGGTCACAATTTCATAAAAAATCTGACTTTCGGCAATTTACTCAAAAATGATGCCAAACGGTGGCAACTTCTCCCATGAGAGGTTTGGCGGTTGAAACAGAAGGCTTTTTATCACAGGACAAGAAATCAGCTATCGAAAACTTAAGCGACAGAAATAGATTTTTTTGAAATAATCCCTTAGCTCCGGGGTCACAATTTCATCAAAAATCTGACTTCTGGCAATTCACTCAAAAATGGTGCCAAAAAGTTGCAAATGCTCCCCTGAGAGGTTTGGCGGTCGAAACAGAAGGCTTTTTATCACAGGACAAGAAATCAGCCCTTGACAACTTAACCGACAGAAAAAGATTTTTTTGACAAAAATCCCTAACTCCCGGGGTCACAATTTCATAAAAAATCTGACTTTCGGCAATTCACTCAAAAATGGTACCAAACGGTTGCAAATGCTCTCCTGAGAGGTTTGGCGGTCGAAACAGAAGGCTTTTTATCACAGGACAAGAAATCAGCCCTCGAAAACTTAACCGACAGAAAAAGATTTTTTTGACAAAAATCCCTAACCCCCGGGGTCACAATTTCATAAAAAATCTGACTTTCAGCAATTTACTGAAGAATGATGCCAAACGGTGGCAAATGCTCCCCTGAGAGGTTTGGCGGTTGAAACAGGAGGCTTTTTATCACAGGACAAGAAATCAGCCCTCGAAAACTTAACCAACAGAAAAAGATTTTTTTGAAAAAATCCCTAAACCCCGGGGTCACAATTTCATCAAAAATCTGACTTTCGGCAATTCACTCAAAAATGATGCCAAACGGTGGCAACTGCTCCCCTGAGAGGTTTGGCGGTCGAAACAGAAGGCTTTTTATCACAGGACAAGAAATCAGCCCTCGAAAACTTAACCGACAGAAAAAGATTTTTTTGACAAAAATCCCTAACCCCCGGGGTCAGAATTTCATCAAAAATCAGACTTTCGGCAATTCACTAAAAAAATGGTGCCAAAAGGTTGCAATTGCTCCCCTGAGAGGTTTGGCAGTCGAAACAGAAGCCTTTTTATCACAGGACAAAAATCAGCCCTCGAAAACTTAACCGACAGAAAAATATTTTTTTGAAAAAATCCCTATCTCCTGGGGTCACAATTTCATCAAAAATCTGACTTCTGGCAATTCACTCAAAAATGATGCCAAACGGTTGCAAATGCTCCCCTGAGAGGTTTGGCCTTTCGAAACAGAAAGCTGTTTATCACAGGACAAGAAATTAGCCCTCGAAAACTTAACCGACAGAAAAAGATTTGTTTGAAAAAATCCCAAACCCCCGGGGTCACAATTTCATCAAAAATCTGACTTCTGGCAATTCACTCAAAAATTGTGCCAAACAGTTGCAAATGCTCTCCTAAGAGGTTTGGCAGTCGAAACAAAAGGCTTTTTATCACAACACAAGAAATCAGCCCTCGACAACTTAACCGGCAGAAAAATATTTTTTTGAAAAAATCCCTAACCCCCGGTGTCACAATTTCATCAAAAATCTGACTTCTGGCAATTCACTCAAAAATGGTGCCAAACGGTTGCAAATGCCCCCATGAGAGGTTTGGCGGTCGAAACAGAAGGCTTTTTATCAGAGGACAAGAAATCAGCCCTCAAAAACTTAACAGGCAGAAAATATTTTTTTGAAAAAATCCCTAACCCCCGGGGTCACAATTTCATCAAAAATCTGACTTTTGGCAATTCACTCAAAAATGAGGCCAAACGGTGGCAAATGCTCCCCTGAGAGGTTTGGCGGTCGAAACAGAAGGCTTTTTATCACAGGACAAGAAATCAGCCCTCGAAAACTTAACCAACAGAAAAATATTTTTTTGAAAAAATCCCTAACCCCAGGGTCACAATTTCATCAAAAATCTGACTTTCGGCAATTCACTCAAAAATGGTGCCAAATGGTTGCAAATGCTCCCCTGAGAGGTTTGGCGGTCGAAACAGAAGGCTTTTTATCACAACACAAGAAATCAGCCCTTGACAACTTAAGCGGGAGAAAAATATTTTTTTGAAATAATGCCTAAACCCCGAGGTCACAATTTCATCAAAAATCTAACTTTCGGCAATTTACTCAAAAATGATGCCAAACGGTGGCAACTGCTCCCCTGAGAGGTTTGGCGGTCGAAACAGAAGGCTTTTTATCACAGGACAAGAAATCAGCCCTCGAAAACTTAACCGACAGAAAAAGATTTTTTTGACAAAAATCCCTAACCCCCGGGGTCAGAATTTCATCAAAAATCAGACTTTCGGCAATTCACTAAAAAAATGGTGCCAAAAGGTTGCAATTGCTCCCCTGAGAGGTTTGGCAGTCGAAACAGAAGCCTTTTTATCACAGGACAAAAATCAGCCCTCGAAAACTTAACCGACAGAAAAATATTTTTTTGAAAAAATCCCTATCTCCTGGGGTCACAATTTCATCAAAAATCTGACTTCTGGCAATTCACTCAAAAATGATGCCAAACGGTTGCAAATGCTCCCCTGAGAGGTTTGGCCTTTCGAAACAGAAAGCTGTTTATCACAGGACAAGAAATTAGCCCTCGAAAACTTAACCGACAGAAAAAGATTTGTTTGAAAAAATCCCAAACCCCCGGGGTCACAATTTCATCAAAAATCTGACTTCTGGCAATTCACTCAAAAATTGTGCCAAACAGTTGCAAATGCTCTCCTAAGAGGTTTGGCAGTCGAAACAAAAGGCTTTTTATCACAACACAAGAAATCAGCCCTCGACAACTTAACCGGCAGAAAAATATTTTTTTGAAAAAATCCCTAACCCCCGGGGTCACAATTTCATCAAAAATCTGACTTCTGGCAATTCACTCAAAAATGGTGCCAAACGGTTACAAATGCCCCCCTGAGAGGTTTGGCGGTCGAAACAGAAGGCTTTTTATCAGAGGACAAGAAATCAGCCCTCAAAAACTTAACCGGCAGAATTTTTTTTTTTGAAAAAAACCCTAAGCCCCGGGGTCACAATTTCATCAAAAATCTGACTTCTGGCAATTCACTCAAAAATGGTGCCAAAAGGTTGCAAATGCTCCCCTGAGAAGTTTGGTGGTCGAAACGGAAGGCTTTTTATCACAGGACAAGAAATCAGCCCTCGAAAAATTAACCGACAGAAAAATATTATTTTTGAAAAAAATCCCTAACCACCGGGGTCACAATTTCATCAAAAATCTGACTTTCGGCAATTTACTCAAATTGATGCCAAAAGGTGGCAACTGCTCCCCTGAGAGGTTTGGCGGTCGAAACAGAAGGCTTTTTATCACAGGACAAGAAATCAGCCCTCGAAAACTTAACCAGCAGAAGAATATTTTTTTGAAAAAATCCCTAAGCCCCGGGGTCACAATTTCATCAAAAATCTGACTTTCGGCAATTCACTCAAAAATGGTCCCAAACGGTTGCAAATGCTCCCCTGAGAGGTTTGGCGGTCGAAACAGAAGGCTTTTTATCACAGGACAAGAAATCAGCCCTCGAAAAGTTAACCGACAAAAAAAGATTTTTTTGAAAAAATCCCTAAGCCCCGGGGTCACAATTTCATCAAAAATCTGATTTCTGGCAATTCACTCAAAAATGGTGCCAAACGGTTGCAAATGCTCCCCTGAGAGGTTTGGTGGTCGAAACAGAAGGCTTTTTATCACAGGACAAGAAATCAGCCCTCGAAAACTTAACCGAAAGAAAGAGGTTTTTTTGACAAAAATCCCTAACCCCCGGGGTCACAATTTCATCAAAAATCTGACTTTCGGCAATTTACTCAAAAATGATGCCAAACGGTGGCAACTGCTCCCCTGAGAGATTTGGCGGTTGAAACAGAAGGCTTTTTATCAGAGGACAAGAAATCAGCCCTCGAAAACTTAACCGACAGAAAAAGATTTTTTTGAAAAAATCCCTAACCCCCGGGGTCACAATTTCATCAAAAATCTGACTTCTGGCAATTCACTCAAAAATGGTGCCAAACGGTTGCAAATGCTTCCCTGAGAGGTTTGGCGGTCGAAACAGAAGGCTTTTTATCACAACGCAAGAAATCAGCCATTCACAACTTAACCGACAGAAAAATATTTTTTTGAAAAAATCCCTAACCCCCGGGGTCACAATTTCATCAAAAATCTGACTTTCGGCAATTCACTAAAAAATGCTGCCAAACAGTTGCAAATGCTCCCCTGAGAGTTTTGGCGCTCGAAACAGAAGGCTTTTTATCACAGGACAAGAAATCAGCCCTCGAAAACTTAACCGGCAGAAAAGTATTTTTTTGAAAAAATCCCTAAGCCCCGGGGTCACAATTTCATCAAAAATCTGACTTTCGGCAATTCACTAAAAAAATGGTGCCAAAAGGTTGCAATTGCTCCCCTGAGAGGTTTGGCGGTCGAAACAGAAGGCTTTTTATCACAGGACAAGAAATCAGCCCTCGAAAACGTAACCGACAGAAAAAGATTTTTTTGAAAAAATCCCTAACCCCCGGGGTCACAATTTCATAAAAAATCTGACTTTCGGCAATTCACTCAAAAATGATGCCAAACGGTGGCAAATGCTCCCCTAAGAGGTTTGGCGGTCGAAACAGAAGGCTTTTTATCACAGGACAAGCAATTAGCCCTCGAAAACTTAACCGACAGAAAAAGATTTTTTTGACAAAAATCCCTAACCCCCGGGGTCACAGTTTCATCAAAAATCTGACTTTCGGCAATTCACTAAAAAAATGGTCCCAAACGGTGGCAACTGCTCCCCTGAGAGATTTGGCGGTTGAAACAGAAGGCTTTTTATCAGAGGACAAGAAATCAGCCATCGAAAACTTAACCGACAGAAAAAGATTTTTTTGAAAAAATCCCTAACCCCCGGGGGTCACAATTTCATCAAAAATCTGACTTCTGGCAATTCACTCAAAAATGGTGCCAAACGGTTGCAAATGCTTCCCTGAGAGGTTTGGCGGTCGAAAGAGAAGGCTTTTTATCACAACGCAAGAAATCAGCCCTTCACAACTTAACTGGCAGAAAAGTATTTTTTTGAAAAAATCCCTAACCCCCGGGGTCACAATTTCATAAAAAATCTGACTTTCGGCAATTCACTCAAAAATGATGCCAAACGGTGGCAAATGCTCCCCTGAGAGGTTTGGCGGTCGAAACAGAAGGCTTTTTATCACAGGACAAGCAATCAGCCCTCGAAAACTTAACCGGCAGAAAAAGATTTTTTTGACAAAAATCCCTAACCCCCGGGGTCACAATTTCATCAAAAATCTGACTTTCGGCAATTCACTAAAAAATGCTGCCAAACAGTTGCAAATGCTCCCCTGAGAGTTTTGGCGCTCGAAACAGAAGGCTTTTTATCACAGGACAAGAAATCAGCCCTCGAAAACTTAACCGGCAGAAAAGTATTTTTTTGAAAAAATCCCTAAGCCCCGGGGTCACAATTTCATCAAAAATCTGACTTCTGGCAATTCACTCAAAAATGGTGCCAAACGGTTGCAAATGCTCCCCTGAGAGGTTTGGCGATCGAAACAGAAGGCTTTTTATCACAGGACAAGAAATCAGCCCTCGAAAACGTAACCGACAGAAAAAGATTTTTTTGAAAAAATCCCTAACCCCCGGGGTCACAATTTCATAAAAAATCTGACTTTCGGCAATTCACTCAAAAATGATGCCAAACGGTGGCAAATGCTCCCCTGATAGGTTTGGCGGTCGAAACAGAAGGCTTTTTATCACAGGACAAGCAATCAGCCCTCGAAAACTTAACCGACAGAAAAAGATTTTTTTGACAAAAATCCCTAACCCCCGGGGTCACAATTTCATCAAAAATCTGACTTTCGGCAATTCACTAAAAAAATGGTGCCAAAAGGTTGCAATTGCTCCCCTGAGAGGTTTGGCAGTCGAAACAGAAGCCTTTTTATCACAGGACAAAAAATCAGCCCTCGAAAACTTAACCGACAAAAAAATATTTTTTTGAAAAAATCCCTATCTCCTGGGGTCACAATTTCATCAAACATCTGACTTTCGGCAATTCACTCAAAAATGGTGCCAAACGGTTGCAAATGCTCCCCTGAGAGGTTTGGCCTTTCGAAACAGAAAGCTGTTTATCACAGGACAAGAAATTAGCCCTCGAAAACTTAACCGACAGAAAAAGATTTCTTTGAAAAAATCCCAAACCCCCGGGGTCACAATTTCATCAAAAATCTGACTTCTGGCAATTCACTCAAAAATTGTGCCAAACGGTTGCAAATGCTCGCCTAAGAGGTTTGGCAGTCGAAACAAAAGGCTTTTTATCACAACACAAGAAATCAGCCCTCGACAACTTGACCGGCAGAAAAATATTTTTTTGAAAAAATCCCTAAGCCCCGGGGTCACAATTTCATCAAAAATCTGACTTTCGGCAATCACTAAAAAATGATGCCAAATGGTTGCAAATGCTCCCTTGAGAGTTTTGGAGGTCGAAACAGAAGGCTTTTTATCACAGGACAAGAAATCAGCCGTCGAAAACTTAACCGACAGAAAAAGATTTTTTTGAAAAAATCCCTAACCCCCGGGGTCACAATTTCATCAAAAATCTGACTTTCGGCAATTCACTCAATAATGATGCCAAACGGTGGCAAATGCTCCCCTGAGAGGTTTGGAGGTCGAAACAGAAGGCTTTTTATCACAACACAAGAAATCAGCCCTTGACAACTTAACTGGGAGAAAAATATTTTTTTGAAAAAATCCCTAAGCCCCGGGGTCACAATTTCATCAAAAATCTTACTTCTGGCAATTCACTCAAAAATGGTGCCAAACGGTTGCAAATGCTCCCCTGAGAGGTTTGGTGGTCGAAACGGAAGGCTTTTTATCACAGGACAAGAAATCAGCCCTCAAAAACTTAACCGACAGAAAAAGATTTTTTTGAAAAAATCCCTAACCCCCGGGGTCACAATTTTATCAAAAATCTGACTTTCGGCAATTCACTCAAAAATGGTGCCAAACGGTTGCAAATGCTCCCCTTAGAGATTTGGTGGTCGAAACAGAAGGCATTTTATCACGACACAAGAATTCAGCCCTCGACAACTTAAACGGCAGAAAATATTTTTTTTTTAAAAAAAATCCCTAACCACCGGGGTCACAATTTCATCAAAAATCTGACTTTCGGCAATTTACTCAAATTGATGCCAAACGGTGACAACTGCTCCCCTGAGAGGTTTGGCGGTTGAAACAGAAGGCTTTTTATCACAGAACAAGAAATCAGCCATCGAAAACTTAACCGACAGAAAAAGATTTTTTTGAAAAAATCCCTAAGCCCCGGGGTCACAATTTCATCAAAAATCTGACTTCTGGCAATTCACTCAAAAATGGTGCCAAACGGTTGCAAATGCTCCTCTGAGAGGTTTGGTGGTCGAAAGAGAAGGCTTTTTATCACAGGACTAGAAATCAGCCCTCGAAAACTTAACCAACAGAAAAAAATTTTTTGACAAAAATCCCTAAGCCCCGGGGTCACAATTTCATCAAAAATCTGACTTTCGGCAACTTACTCAAAAATGGTGCCAAACGGTGGCAAATGCTCCCCTGAGAGGTTTGGCGGTTGAAACAGAAGGCTTTTTATCACAGGACAAGAAATCAGCCATCGAAAACTTAACCGACAGAAAAAGATTTTTTTGAAAAAATCCCTAAGCCCCGGGGTCACAATTTCATCAAAAATCTGACTTCTGGCAATTCACTCAAAAATGGTGCCAAACGGTTGCAAATGCTCCCCTGAGAGGTTTGGTGGTCGAAACAGAAGGCTTTTTATCACAGGACAATAAATCAGCCCTCGAAAACTTAACCGACAGAAAAAGATTTTTTTGACAAAAATCCCTAACCCCCGGGGTCACAATTTCATCAAAAATCTGACTTTCGGCAACTTACTCAAAAATGGTGCCAAACGGTTGCAAATGCTCCCCTGAGAGGTTTGGCGGTCGAAATAGAAGGCTTTTTATCACAGGACAAGAAATCAGCCCTCGAAAACTTAACCGTCACAAAAAGATTTTTTTGAAAAAATCCCTAACCCCCAAGGTCACAATTTCATCAAAAATCTGACTTTCGGCAATTCACTCAATAATGATGCCAAACGGTGGCAAATGCTCCCCTGAGAGGTTTGGCGGTCGAAACAGAAGTCTTTTTATCACAGGACAAGAAATCAAGCCCTCGAAAACTTAACCGACAGAAAAAATGTTTTTTGAAAAAATCCCTAACCCCCGGGGTCACAATTTCATCAAAAATCTGACTTTCGGCAATTCACTCAAAAATGGTGCCAAACGGTTGCAAATGCTCCCCTGAGAGATTTGGTGGTCGAAACAGAAGGCATTTTATCACGACACAAGAATTCAGCCCTCGACAACTTAAACGGCAGAAAAAGATTTTTTTGACAAAAATCCCTAACCCCCGGGGTCACAATTTCATCAAAAATCTGACTTTCGGCAATTTACTCAAAAATGATGCCAAACGGTGGCAACTGCTCCCCTGAGAGGTTTGGCGGTTGAAACAGAAGGCTTTTTATCAGAGGACAAGAAATCAGCCATCGAAAACTTAACCGACAGAAAAAGATATTTTTGAAAAAATCCCTAAGCCCCGGGGTCACAATTTCATCAAAAATCTGACTTCTGGCAATTCACTCGAAAATGGTGCCAAACGGTTGCAAATGCTTCCCTGAGAGGTTTGGCGGTCGAAACAGAAGGCTTTTTATCACAACGCAAGAAATCAGCCCTTCACAACTTAACCGGCAGAAAAATATTTTTTTGAAAAAATCCCTAACCCCCGGGGTCACAATTTCATCAAAAATCTGACTTTCGGCAATTCACTAAAAAATGCTGCCAAACAGTTGCAAATGCTCCCCTGAGAGTTTTGGCGCTCGAAACAGAAGGCTTTTTATCACAGGACAAGAAATCAGCCCTCGAAAACGTAACCGGCAGAAAAGTATTTTTTTGAAAAAATCCCTAAGCCCCGGGGTCACAATTTCATCAAAAATCTGACTTCTGGCAATTCACTCAAAAATGGTGCCAAACGGTTGCAAATGCTCCCCTGAGAGGTTTGGCGATCGAAACAGAAGGCTTTTTATCACAGGACAAGAAATCAGCCCTCGAAAACGTAACCGACAGAAAAAGATTTTTTTGAAAAAATCCCTAACCCCCGGGGTCACAATTTCATAAAAAATCTGACTTTCGGCAATTCACTCAAAAATGATGCCAAACGGTGGCAAATGCTCCCCTGAGAGGTTTGGCGGTCGAAACAGAAGGCTTTTTATCACAGGACAAGAAATCAGCCCTCGAAAACTTAACCGGCAGAAAAGTATTTTTTTGAAAAAATCCCTAAGCCCTGGGGTCACAATTTCATCAAAAATCTGACTTCTGGCAATTCACTCAAAAATGGTGCCAAACGGTTGCAAATGCTCCCCTGAGAGGTTTGGCGATCGAAACAGAAGGCTTTTTATCACAGGACAAGAAATCAGCCCTCGAAAACGTAACCGACAGAAAAAGATTTTTTTGAAAAAATCCCTAACCCCCGGGGTCACAATTTCATAAAAAATCTGACTTTCGGCAATTCACTCAAAAATGATGCCAAACGGTGGCAAATGCTCCCCTGAGAGGTGTGGCGGTCGAAACAGAAGGCTTTTTATCACAGGACAAGCAATCAGCCCTCGAAAACTTAACCGACAGAAAAAGATTTTTTTGACAAAAATCCCTAACCCCCGGGGTCACAATTTCATCAAAAATCTGACTTTCAGCAATTCACTAAAAAAATGGGGCCAAAAGGTTGCAATTGCTCCCCTGAGAGGTTTGGCAGTCGAAACAGAAGCCTTTTTATCACAGGACAAAAAATCAGCCCTCGAAAACTTAACCGACAGAAAAATATTTTTTTGAAAAAATCCCTATCTCCTGGGGTCACAATTTCATCAAAAATCTGACTTCTGGCAATTCACTCAAAAATGGTGCCAAACGGTTGCAAATGCTCCCCTGAGAGGTTTGGCCTTTCGAAACAGAAAGCTGTTTATCACAGGACAAGAAATTAGCCCTCGAAAACTTAACCGACAGAAAAAGATTTCTTTGAAAAAATCCCAAACCCCCGGGGTCACAATTTCATCAAAAATCTGACTTCTGGCAATTCACTCAAAAATTGTGCCAAACGGTTGCAAATGCTCGCCTAAGAGGTTTGGCAGTCGAAACAAAAGGCTTTTTATCACAACACAAGAAATCAGCCCTCGACAACTTGACCGGCAGAAAAATATTTTTTTGAAAAAATCCCTAACCCCCAGGGTCACAATTTCATCAAAAATCTGACTTTCGGCAATCACTAAAAAATGGTGCCAAATGGTTGCAAATGCTCCCTTGAGAGTTTTGGAGGTCGAAACAGAAGGCTTTTTATCACAGGACAAGAAATCAGCCGTCGAAAACTTAACCGACAGAAAAAGATTTTTTTGAAAAAATCCCTAACCCCCGGGGTCACAATTTCATCAAAAATCTGACTTTCGGCAATTCACTCAATAATGATGCCAAACGGTGGCAAATGCTCCCCTGAGAGGTTTGGCGGTCGAAACAGAAGGCTTTTTATCACAACACAAGAAATCAGCCCTTGACAACTTAACCGGGAGAAAAATATTTTTTTGAAAAAATCCCTAAGCCCCGGGGTCACAATTTCATCAAAAATCTTACTTCTGGCAATTCACTCAAAAATGGTGCCAAACGGTTGCAAATGCTCCCCTGAGAGGTTTGGCGGTCGAAACAGAAGGCTTCTTATCAGAGGACAAGAAATCAGCCCTCAAAAACTTAACCGGCAGAATTTTTTTTAAAAAAAAAAAACCCTAAGCCCCGGGGTCACAATTTCATCAAAAATCTGACTTCTGGCAATTCACTCAAAAATGGTGCCAAAAGGTTGCAAATGCTCCCCTGAGAGGTTTGGTGGTCGAAACGGAAGGCTTTTTATCACAGGACAAGAAATCAGCCCTCGAAAACTTAACCGACAGAAAAAGATTTTTTTGAAAAAATCCCTAACCCCCGGGGTCACAATTTTATCAAAAATCTGACTTTCGGCAATTCACTCAAAAATGGTGCCAAACGGTTGCAAATGCTCCCCTTAGAGATTTGGTGGTCGAAACAGAAGGCATTTTATCACGACACAAGAATTCAGCCCTCGACAACTTAAACGGCAGAAAATATTTTTTTAAAAAAAAAAAATCCCTAACCACCGGGGTCACAATTTCATCAAAAATCTGACTTTCGGCAATTTACTCAAATTGATGCCAAACGGTGGCAACTGCTCCCCTGAGAGGTTTGGCGGTTGAAACAGAAGGCTTTTTATCACAGAACAAGAAATCAGCCATCGAAAACTTAACCGACAGAAAAAGATTTTTTTGAAAAAATCCCTAAGCCCCGGGGTCACAATTTCATCAAAAAACTGACTTCTGGCAATTCACTCAAAAATGGTGCCAAACGGTTGCAAATGCTCCTCTGAGAGGTTTGGTGGTCGAAAGAGAAGGCTTTTTATCACAGGACAAGAAATCAGCCCTCGAAAACTTAACCAACAGAAAAAGATTTTTTTGACAAAAATCCCTAAGCCCCGGGGTCACAATTTCATCAAAAATCTGACTTTCGGCAACTTACTCAAAAATGGTGCCAAACGGTGGCAAATGCTCCCCTGAGAGGTTTGGCGGTTGAAACAGAAGGCTTTTTATCACAGGACAAGAAATCAGCCATCGAAAACTTAACCGACAGAAAAAGATTTTTTTGAAAAAATCCCTAAGCCCCGGGGTCACAATTTCATCAAAAATCTGACTTCTGGCAATTCACTCAAAAATGGTGCCAAACGGTTGCAAATGCTCCCCTGAGAGGTTTGGTGGTCGAAACAGAAGGCTTTTTATCACAGGACAATAAATCAGCCCTCGAAAACTTAACCGACAGAAAAAGATTTTTTTGACAAAAATCCCTAACCCCCGGGGTCACAATTACATCACAAATCTGACTTTCGGCAATTTACTCAAAAATGATGCCAAACGGTGGCAACTGCTCCCCTGAGAGGTTTGGTGGTCGAAACAGAAGGCTTTTTATCACAGGACAAGAAATCAGCCCTCGAAAACTTAACCGACAGAAAAAATTTTTTTTGAAAAAATCCCTAACCCCCGGGGTCACAATTTTATTAAAAATCTGACTTTCGGCAATTCACTCAAAAATGGTGCCAAACGGTTGCAAATGCTCCCCTGAGAGATTTGGTGGTCGAAACAGAAGGCATTTTATCACGACACAAGAATTCAGCCCTCGACAACTTAAACGGCAGAAAAAGATTTTTTTGACAAAAATCCCTAACCCCCGGGGTCACAATTTCATCAAAAATCTGACTTTCGGCAATTTACTCAAAAATGATGCCAAACGGTGGCAACTGCTCCCCTGAGAGGTTTGGCGGTTGAAACAGAAGGCTTTTTATCAGAGGACAAGAAATCAGCCATCGAAAACTTAACCGACAGAAAAAGATATTTTTGAAAAAATCCCTAAGCCCCGGGGTCACAATTTCATCAAAAATCTGACTTCTGGCAATTCACTCAAAAATGGTGCCAAACGGTTGCAAATGCTCCCCTGAGAGGTTTGGCGGTAGAAACAGAAGGCTTTTTATCACAACGCAAGAAATCAGCCCTTCACAACTTAACCGGCAGAAAAATATTTTTTTGAAAAAATCCCTAACCCCCGGGGTCACAATTTCCTCAAAAATCTGACTTTCGACAATTCACTAAAAAATGCTGCCAAACAGTTGCAAATGCTCCCCTGAGAGTTTTGGCGCTCGAAACAGAAGGCTTTTTATCACAGGACAAGAAATCAGCCCTCGAAAACTTAACCGGCAGAAAAGTATTTTTTTTGAAAAAATCCCTAAGCCCCGGGGTCACAATTTCATCAAAAATCTGACTTCTGGCAATTCACACAAAAATGGTGCCAAACGGTAGCAAATGCTCCCCTGAGAGGTTTGGCGATCGAAACAGAAGGCTTTTTATCACAGGACAAGAAATCAGCCCTCGAAAACGTAACCGACAGAAAAAGATTTTTTTGAAAAAATCCCTAACCCCCGGGGTCACAATTTCATAAAAAATCTGACTTTCGGCAATTCACTCAAAAATGATGCCAAACGGTGGCAAATGCTCCCCTGAGAGGTTTGGCGGTCGAAACAGAAGGCTTTTTATCACAGGACAAGAAATCAGCCCTCGAAAACTTAACCGGCAGAAAAGTATTTTTTTGAAAAAATCCCTAAGCCCCGGGGTCACAATTTCATCAAAAATCTGACTTCTGGCAATTCACTCAAAAATGGTGCCAAACGGTTGCAAATGCTCCCCTGAGAGGTTTGGCGATCGAAACAGAAGGCTTTTTATCACAGGACAAGAAATCAGCCCTCGAAAACGTAACCGACAGAAAAAGATTTTTTGAAAAAATCCCTAACCCCCGGGGTCACAATTTCATAAAAAATCTGACTTTCGGCAATTCACTCAAAAATGATGCCAAACGGTGGCAAATGCTCCCCTGAGAGGTTTGGCGGTCGAAACAGAAGGCTTTTTATCACAGGACAAGCAATCAGCCCTCGAAAACTTAACCGACAGAAAAAGATTTTTTTGACAAAAATCCCTAAGCCCCGGGGTCACAATTTCATCAAAAATCTGACTTTCGGCAATTCACTAAAAAAATGGGGCCAAAAGGTTGCAATTGCTCCCCTGAGAGGTTTGGCAGTCGAAACAGAAGCCTTTTTATCACAGGACAAAAAATCAGCCCTCGAAAACATAACCGACAGAAAAATATTTTTTTGAAAAAATCCCTATCTCCTGGGGTCACAATTTCATCAAAAATCTGACTTCTGGCAATTCACTCAAAAATGGTGCCAAACGGTTGCAAATGCTCCCCTGAGAGGTTTGGCCTTTCGAAACAGAAAGCTGTTTATCACAGGACAAGAAATTAGCCCTCGAAAACTTAACCGACAGAAAAAGATTTCTTTGAAAAAATCCCAAACCCCCGGGGTCACAATTTCATCAAAAATCTGACTTCTGGCAATTCACTCAAAAATTGTGCCAAACGGTTGCAAATGCTCGCCTAAGAGGTTTGGCAGTCGAAACAAAAGGCTTTTTATCACAACACAAGAAATCAGCCCTCGACAACTTGACCGGCAGAAAAATATTTTTTTGAAAAAATCCCTAAGCCCCGGGGTCACAATTTCATCAAAAATCTTACTTCTGGCAATTCACTCAAAAATGGTGCCAAACGGTTGCAAATGCTCCCCTGAGAGGTTAGGCGGTCGAAACAGAAGGCTTCTTATCAGAGGACAAGAAATCAGCCCTCGACAACTTAAACGGCAGAAAAAGATTTTTTTGAAAAAATCCCTAAGCCCCGGGGTCACAATTTCATCAAAAATCTGACTTTCGGCAATTTACTCAAATTGATGCCAAACGGTGGCAACTGCTCCCCTGAGAGGTTTGGCGGTTGAAACAGAAGGCTTTTTATCACAGAACAAGAAATCAGCCATCGAAAACTTAACCGACAGAAAAAGATTTTTTTGAAAAAATCCCTAAGCCCCGGGGTCACAATTTCATCAAAAATCTGACTTCTGGCAATTCACTCAAAAATGGTGCCAAACGGTTGCAAATGCTCCTCTGAGAGGTTTGGTGGTCGAAAGAGAAGGCTTTTTATCACAGGACAAGAAATCAGCCCTCGAAAACTTAACCAAGAGAAAAAGATTTTTTAGACAAAAATCCCTAACCCCCGGGGTCACAATTTCATCAAAAATCTGACTTTCGGCAACTTACTCAAAAATGGTTTCAAATGGTGGCAAATGCTCCCCTGAGAGGTTTGGCGGTTGAAACAGAAGGCTTTTTATCACAGGACAAGAAATCAGCCATCGAAAACTTAACCGACAGAAAAAGATTTTTTTGAAAAAATCCCTAAGCCCCGGGGTCACAATTTCATCAAAAATCTGATTTCTGGCAATTCACTCAAAAATGGTGCCAAACGGTTGCAAATGCTCCCCTGAGAGGTTTGGTGGTCGAAACAGAAGGCTTTTTATCACAGGACAAGAAATCAGCCCTCGAAAACCTAACCGACAGAAAAAGATTTATTTGACAAAAATCCCTAACCCCCGGGGTCACAATTTCATCAAAAATCTGACTTTCGGCAACTTACTCAAAAAAGGTGCCAAACGGTTGCAAATGCTCCCCTGAGAGGTTTGGCGGTCGAAATAGAAGGCTTTTTATCACAGGACAAGAAATCAGCCCTCGAAAACTTAACCGACAGAAAAAGATTTTTTTGAAAAAATCCCTAACCCCCGGGGTCACAATTTTATTAAAAATCTGACTTTCGGCAATTCACTCAAAAATGGTGCCAAACGGTTGCAAATGCTCCCCTGAGAGATTTGGTGGTCGAAACAGAAGGCATTTTATCACAACACAAGAATTCAGCCCTCGACAACTTAAACGGCAGAAAAAAATATTTTTTTGAAAAAAATCCCTAACCACCGGGGTCACAATTTCATCAAAAATCTGACTTTCGGCAATTTACTCAAAAATGATGCCAAACGGTGGCAACTGCTCCCCTGAGCGATTGGGCGGTTGAAACAGAAGGCTTTTTATCACAACGCAAGAAATCAGCCCTTCACAACTTAACCGGCAGAAAAATATTTTTTTGAAAAAATCCCTAATCCCCGGGGTCAAAATTTCATCAAAAATCTGACTTCTGGCAATTCACTCAAAAATCATGCCAAACAGTGGCAAATGCTCCCCTCAGAGGTTTGGCGATCGAAACAGAAGGCTTTTTATCACAGGACAAGAAATCAGCCCTCGAAAACTTAACCGACAGAAAAAGATTTTTTTGAAAAAATCCCTAACCCCCGGGGTCACAATTTCATCAAAAATCTGACTTTCGGCAATTCATTCAAAAATGGTACCAAACGGTTGCAAATGCTCCCCTGAGAGGTTTGGCGGTCGAAACAGACGGCATTTTATCACAGGACAAGAAATCAGCCCTCAAAAACTTAACCGGCAGAAAAATATTTTTTTGAAAAAATCCCTAAGCCCCGGGGTCACAATTTCATCAAAAATCTGACTTTCGGCAATTCACTCAAAAATGATGCCAAACGGTGGCAAATGCTTCCCTGAGAGGTTTGGCGGTCGAAACAGAAGGCTTTTTATCACAACGCAAGAAATCAGCCCTTCACAACTTAACCGGCAGAAAAATATTTTTTTGAAAAAATCCCTAACCCCCGGGGTCACAATTTCATCAAAAATCTGACTTTCGGCAATTCACTAAAAAATGCTGCCAAACAGTTGCAAATGCTCCCCTGAGAGTTTTGGCGCTCGAAACAGAAGGCTTTTTATCACAGGACAAGAAATCAGCCCTCGAAAACTTAACCGGCAGAAAAGTATTTTTTTGAAAAAATCCCTAAGCCCCGGGGTCACAATTTCATCAAAAATCTGACTTCTGGCAATTCACTCAAAAATGGTGCCAAACGGTTGCAAATGCTCCCCTGAGAGGTTTGGCGATCGAAACAGAAGGCTTTTTATCACAGGACAAGAAATCAGCCCTCGAAAACGTAACCGACAGAAAAAGATTTTTTTGAAAAAATCCCTAACCCCCGGGGTCACAATTTCCTCAAAAATCTGACTTTCGGCAATTCACTAAAAAATGCTGCCAAACAGTTGCAAATGCTCCCCTGAGAGTTTTGGCGCTCGAAACAGAAGGCTTTTTATCACAGGACAAGAAATCAGCCCTCGAAAACTTAACCGGCAGAAAAGTATTTTTTTGAAAAAATCCCTAAGCCCCGGGGTCACAATTTCATAAAAAATCTGACTTCTGGCAATTCACTCAAAAATGGTGCCAAACGGTTGCAAATGCTCCCCTGAGAGGTTTGGCGATCGAAACAGAAGGCTTTTTATCACAGGACAAGAAATCAGCCCTCGAAAACGTAACCGACAGAAAAAGATTTTTTTGAAAAAATCCCTAACCCCCGGGGTCACAATTTCATAAAAAATCTGACTTTCGGCAATTCACTCAAAAATGATGCCAAACGGTGGCAAATGCTCCCCTGAGAGGTTTGGCGGTCGAAACAGAAGGCTTTTTATCACAGGACAAGCAATCAGCCCTCGAAAACTTAACCGACAGAAAAAGATTTTTTTGACAAAAATCCCTAACCCCCGGGGTCACAATTTCATCAAAAATCTGACTTTCGGCAATTCACTAAAAAAATGGGGCCAAAAGGTTGCAATTGCTCCCCTGAGAGGTTTGGCAGTCGAAACAGAAGCCTTTTTATCACAGGACAAAAAATCAGCCCTCGAAAACTTAACCGACAGAAAAATATTTTTTTGAAAAAATCCCTATCTCCTGGGGTCACAATTTCATCAAAAATCTGACTTCTGGCAATTCACTCAAAAATGGTGCCAAACGGTTCCAAATGCTCGCCTAAGAGGTTTGGCAGTCGAAACAAAAGGCTTTTTATCACAACACAAGAAATCAGCCCTCGACAACTTGACCGGCAGAAAAATATTTTTTTGAAAAAATCCCTAAGCCCCGGGGTCACAATTTCATCAAAAATCTGACTTTCGGCAATTCACTCAAAAATGGTGCCAAACGGTTGCAAATGCTCCCCTGAGAGGTTTGGCGGTCGAAACAGAAGGCTTTTTATCACAGGACAAGAAATCAGCCCTCGAAAACTTAACCGGCAGAAAAGTATTTTTTTGAAAAAATCCCTAAGCCCCGGGGTCACAATTTCATCAAAAATCTGACTTCTGGCAATTCACTCAAAAATGGTGCCAAACGGTTGCAAATGCTCCCCTGAGAGGTTTGGCGATCGAAACAGAAGGCTTTTTATCACAGGACAAGAAATCAGCCCTCGAAAACGTAACCGGCAGAAAAGTATTTTTTTGAAAAAATCCCTAAGCCCCGGGGTCACAATTTCATCAAAAATCTGACTTCTGGCAATTCACTCAAAAATGGTGCCAAACGGTTGCAAATGCTCCCCTGAGAGGTTTGGCGATCGAAACAGAAGGCTTTTTATCACAGGACAAGAAATCAGCCCTCGAAAACGTAACCGACAGAAAAAGATTTTTTTGAAAAAATCCCTAACCCCCGGGGTCACAATTTCATCAAAAATCTGATTTCTGGCAATTCACTCAAAAATGGTGCCAAACGGTTGCAAATGCTCCCCTGAGAGGTTTGGTGGTCGAAACAGAAGGCTTTTTATCACAGGACAATAAATCAGCCCTCGAAAACTTAACCGACAGAAAAAGATTTTTTTGACAAAAATCCCTAACCCCCGGGGTCACAATTACATCACAAATCTGACTTTCGGCAATTTACTCAAAAATGATGCCAAACGGTGGCAACTGCTCCCCTGAGAGGTTTGGTGGTCGAAACAGAAGGCTTTTTATCACAGGACAAGAAATCAGCCCTCGAAAACTTAACCGACAGAAAAAAATTTTTTTGAAAAAATCCCTAACCCCCGGGGTCACAATTTTATTAAAAATCTGACTTTCGGCAATTCACTCAAAAATGGTGCCAAACGGTTGCAAATGCTCCCCTGAGAGATTTGGTGGTCGAAACAGAAGGCATTTTATCACGACACAAGAATTCAGCCCTCGACAACTTAAACGGCAGAAAAAGATTTTTTTGACAAAAATCCCTAACCCCCGGGGTCACAATTTCATCAAAAATCTGACTTTCGGCAATTTACTCAAAAATGATGCCAAACGGTGGCAACTGCTCCCCTGAGAGGTTTGGCGGTTGAAACAGAAGGCTTTTTATCAGAGGACAAGAAATCAGCCATCGAAAACTTAACCGACAGAAAAAGATATTTTTGAAAAAATCCCTAAGCCCCGGGGTCACAATTTCATCAAAAATCTGACTTCTGGCAATTCACTCAAAAATGGTGCCAAACGGTTGCAAATGCTCCCCTGAGAGGTTTGGCGGTAGAAACAGAAGGCTTTTTATCACAACGCAAGAAATCAGCCCTTCACAACTTAACCGGCAGAAAAATATTTTTTTGAAAAAATCCCTAACCCCCGGGGTCACAATTTCCTCAAAAATCTGACTTTCGGCAATTCACTAAAAAATGCTGCCAAACAGTTGCAAATGCTCCCCTGAGAGTTTTGGCGCTCGAAACAGAAGGCTTTATATCACAGGACAAGAAATCAGCCCTCGAAAACTTAACCGGCAGAAAAGTATTTTTTTGAAAAAATCCCTAAGCCCCGGGGTCACAATTTCATCAAAAATCTGACTTCTGGCAATTCACACAAAAATGGTGCCAAACGGTAGCAAATGCTCCCCTGAGAGGTTTGGCGATCGAAACAGAAGGCTTTTTATCACAGGACAAGAAATCAGCCCTCGAAAACGTAACCGACAGAAAAAGATTTTTTTGAAAAAATCCCTAACCCCCGGGGTCACAATTTCATAAAAAATCTGACTTTCGGCAATTCACTCAAAAATGATGCCAAACGGTGGCAAATGCTCCCCTGAGAGGTTTGGCGGTCGAAACAGAAGGCTTTTTATCACAGGACAAGAAATCAGCCCTCGAAAACTTAACCGGCAGAAAAGTATTTTTTTGAAAAAATCCCTAAGCCCCGGGGTCACAATTTCATCAAAAATCTGACTTCTGGCAATTCACTCAAAAATGGTGCCAAACGGTTGCAAATGCTCCCCTGAGAGGTTTGGCGATCGAAACAGAAGGCTTTTTATCACAGGACAAGAAATCAGCCCTCGAAAACGTAACCGACAGAAAAAGATTTTTTTGAAAAAATCCCTAACCCCCGGGGTCACAATTTCATAAAAAATCTGACTTTCGGCAATTCACTCAAAAATGATGCCAAACGGTGGCAAATGCTCCCCTGAGAGGTTTGGCGGTCGAAACAGAAGGCTTTTTATCACAGGACAAGCAATCAGCCCTCGAAAACTTAACCGACAGAAAAAGATTTTTTTGACAAAAATCCCTAACCCCCGGGGTCACAATTTCATCAAAAATCTGACTTTCGGCAATTCGCTAAAAAAATGGGGCCAAAAGGTTGCAATTGCTCCCCTGAGAGGTTTGGCAGTCGAAACAGAAGGCTTTTTATCACAGGACAAAAAATCAGCCCTCGAAAACTTAACCGACAGAAAAATATTTTTTTGAAAAAATCCCTATCTCCTGGGGTCACAATTTCATCAAAAATCTGACTTCTGGCAATTCACTCAAAAATGGTGCCAAACGGTTGCAAATGCTCCCCTGAGAGGTTTGGCCTTTCGAAACAGAAAGCTGTTTATCACAGGACAAGAAATTAGCCCTCGAAAACTTAACCGACAGAAAAAGATTTCTTTGAAAAAATCCCAAACCCCCGGGGTCACAATTTCATCAAAAATCTGACTTCTGGCAATTCACTCAAAAATTGTGCCAAACGGTTGCAAATGCTCGCCTAAGAGGTTTGGCAGTCGAAACAAAAGGCTTTTTATCACAACACAAGAAATCAGCCCTCGACAACTTGACCGGCAGAAAAATATTTTTTTGAAAAAATCCCTAAGCCCCGGGGTCACAATTTCATCAAAAATCTTACTTCTGGCAATTCACTCAAAAATGGTGCCAAACGGTTGCAAATGCTCCCCTGAGAGGTTTGGCGGTCGAAACAGAAGGCTTCTTATCAGAGGACAAGAAATCAGCCCTCGACAACTTAAACGGCAGAAAAAGATTTTTTTGAAAAAATCCCTAAGCCCCGGGGTCACAATTTCATCAAAAATCTGACTTTCGGCAATTTACTCAAATTGATGCCAAACGGTGGCAACTGCTCCCCTGAGAGGTTTGGCGGTTGAAACAGAAGGCTTTTTATCACAGAACAAGAAATCAGCCATCGAAAACTTAACCGACAGAAAAAGATTTTTTTGAAAAAATCCCTAAGCCCCGGGGTCACAATTTCATCAAAAATCTGACTTCTGGCAATTCACTCAAAAATGGTGCCAAACGGTTGCAAATGCTCCTCTGAGAGGTTTGGTGGTCGAAAGAGAAGGCTTTTTATCACAGGACAAGAAATCAGCCCTCGAAAACTTAACCAACAGAAAAAGATTTTTTAGACAAAAATCCCTAACCCCCGGGGTCACAATTTCATCAAAAATCTGACTTTCGGCAACTTACTCAAAAATGGTTCCAAATGGTGGCAAATGCTCCCCTGAGAGGTTTGGCGGTTGAAACAGAAGGCTTTTTATCACAGGACAAGAAATCAGCCATCGAAAACTTAACCGACAGAAAAAGATTTTTTTGAAAAAATCCCTAAGCCCCGGGGTCACAATTTCATCAAAAATCTGATTTCTGGCAATTCACTCAAAAATGGTGCCAAACGGTTGCAAATGCTCCCCTGAGAGGTTTGGTGGTCGAAACAGAAGGCTTTTTATCACAGGACAAGAAATCAGCCCTCGAAAACCTAACCGACAGAAAAAGATTTTTTTGATAAAAATCCCTAACCCCCGGGGTCACAATTTCATCAAAAATCTGACTTTCGGCAACTTACTCAAAAATGGTGCCAAACGGTTGCAAATGCTCCCGTGAGAGGTTTGGCGGTCGAAATAGAAGGCTTTTTATCACACGACAAGAAATCAGCCCTCGAAAACTTAACCGACAGAAAAAGATTTTTTTGAAAAAATCCCTAACCCCCGGGGTCACAATTTTATTAAAAATCTGACTTTCGGCAATTCACTCAAAAATGGTGCCAAACGGTTGCAAATGCTCCCCTGAGAGATTTGGTGGTCGAAACAGAAGGCATTTTATCACGACACAAGAATTCAGCCCTCGACAACTTAAACGGCAGAAAAAATATTTTTTTGAAAAAAATCCCTAACCACCGGGGTCACAATTTCATCAAAAATCTGACTTTCGGCAATTTACTCAAAAATGATGCCAAACGGTGGCAACTGCTCCCCTGAGCGATTGGGCGGTTGAAACAGAAGGCTTTTTATCACAGGACAAGAAATCAGCCCTTGAAAACTTAACCGACAGAAAAATATTTTTTTGAAAAAATCCCTAACCCCAGGGGTCACAATTTCATCAAAAATCTGACTTTCGGCAATTCACTCAAAAATGATGCCAAACGGTGGCAAATGCTTCCCTGAGAGGTTTGGCGGTTGAAACAGAAGGCTTTTTATCACAACGCAAGAAATCAGCCCTTCACAACTTAACCGGCAGAAAAATATTTTTTTGAAAAAATCCCTAATCCCCGGGGTCAAAATTTCATCAAAAATCTGACTTCTGGCAATTCACTCAAAAATCATGCCAAACAGTGGCAAATGCTCCCCTCAGAGGTTTGGCGATCGAAACAGAAGGCTTTTTATCACAGGACAAGAAATCAGCCCTCGAAAACTTAACCGACAGAAAAAGATTTTTTTGAAAAAATCCCTAACCCCCGGGGTCACAATTTCATCAAAAATCTGACTTTCGGAAATTCATTCAAAAATGGTACCAAACGGTTGCAAATGCTCCCCTGAGAGGTTTGGCGGTCGAAACAGACGGCATTTTATCATAGGACAAGAAATCAGCCCTCAAAAACTTAACCGGCAGAAAAATATTTATTTGAAAAAATCCCTAACCCCCGGGGTCACAATTTCATCAAAAATCTGACTTTCGGCAATTCACTCAAAAATGATGCCAAACGGTGGCAAATGCTTCCCTGAGAGGTTTGGCGGTCGAAACAGAAGGCTTTTTATCACAACGCAAGAAATCAGCCCTTCACAAATTAACCGGCAGAAAAATATTTTTTTGAAAAAATCCCTAACCCCCGGGGTCACAATTTCATCAAAAATCTGACTTTCGGCAATTCCCTTAAAAATTCTGCCAAACGGTTGCAAATGCTCCCCTGAGAGTTCTGGCGCTCGAAACAGAAGGCTTTTTATCACAGGACAAGAAATCAGCCCTCGAAAACTTAACCGGCAGAAAAGTATTTTTTTGAAAAAATCCCTAAGCCCCGGGGTCACAATTTCATCAAAAATCTGACTTCTGGCAATTCACTCAAAAATGGTGCCAAACGGTCGCAAATGCTCCCCTGAGAGGTTTGGAGGTCGAAACAGAAGGCTTTTTATCACAGGACAAGAAATCAGCCCTCGAAAACTTAACCGGCAGAAAAATATTTTTTGGAAAAAATCCCTAACCCCCGGGGTCACAATTTCATAAAAAATCTGACTTTAGGCAATTCACTCAAAAATGATGCCAAACGGTGGCAAATGCTCCCCTGAGAGGTTTGGCGGTGGAAACAGAAGGCTTTTTGTCACAGGACAAGAAATCAGTCCTCAAAAACTTAACCGACAGAAAAAGATTTTTTTGACAAAAATCCCTAACCCCCGGGGTCACAATTTCATCAAAAATCTGACTTTCGGCAATTCACTAAAAAAATGGTGCCAAAAGGTTGCAATTGCTCCCCTGAGAGGTTTGGCGGTCGAAACAGAAGGCTTTTTATCACAGGACAAGAAATCAGCCCTCGAAAACTTAACCGGGAGAAATATATTTTTTTGAAAAAATCCCTAAACCCCGGGGTCACAATTTCATCAAAAATCTTACTTCTGGCAATTCACTCAAAAATGGTGCCAAACGGTTGCAAATGCTCCCCTGAGAGGTTTGGCGGTCGAAACAGACGGCTTTTTATCAGAGGACAAGAAATCAGCCCTCGACAACTTAACCGGCAGAAAAATATTTTTTTGAAAAAATCCCTAACCCCCGGGGTCACAATTTCATAAAAAATCTGACTTTAGGGAATTCACTCAAAAATGAGGCCAAACGGTGGCAAATGCTCCCCTGAAAGCTTTGGCGGTCGAAACAGAAGGCTTTTTATCACAGGACAAGAAATCAGCCCTCGAAAACTTAACCGACAGAAAAATATTTTTTTCAAAAAAACCCTAACCCCCGGGGTCACAATTTCATCAAAAATCTGAGTTTCGGCAATTCACTAAAAAATGGTGCCAAATGGTTGCAAATGCTCCCCTGAGAGGTTTGGCGATCGAAACAGAAGGCTTTTTATCACAATACAAGAAATCAGCCCTTGACAACTTAACCGGGAGAAAAATATTTTTTTGAAAAAATCCCTAAGCCCCGGGGTCACAATTTCATCAAAAATCTTACTTCTGGCAATTCACTCAAAAATGGTGCCAAACGGTTGCAAATGCTCCCCTGAGAGGTTTGGCGGTCAAAACAGAAGACTTTTTATCAGAGGACAAGAAATCAGCCCTCAAAAACTTAACCGGCAGAAAAATATTTTTTTGAAAAAATCCCTAACCCCCGGGGTCACAATTTCATAAAAAATCTGACTTTAGGCAATTCACTCAAAAATGATGCCAAACGGTGGCAAATGCTCCCCTGAGAGGTTTGGCGGTCGAAACAAAAGGCTTTTTATCACAACACAAGAAATCAGCCCTCGACAACTTCACCGGCAGAAAAATATTTTTTTGAAAAAATCCCTAACCCCCGGGGTCACAATTTCATCAAAAATCTTACTTCTGGCAATTCACTCAAAAATGGTGCCAAACGGTTGCAAATGCTCCCCTGAGAGGTTTGGCGGTCGAAACAGAAGGCTTTTTATCAGAGGACAAGAAATCAGCCCTCGACAACTTAACCGGCAGAAAACTATTTTTTTGAAAAAATACCTAAGCCCCGGGGTCACAATTTCATCAAAAATCTGACTTTCGGCAATTCACTCAAAAATGGTGCCAAACGGTTGCAAATGCTCCCCTGAGAGCTTTGGTGGTCGAAACAGAAGCCTTTTTATCACAGGACAAGAAATCAGCCCTCGAAAACTTAACCGGGAGAAAAATATTTTTTTGAAAAAATCCCTAAGCCCCGGGGTCACAATTTCATCAAAAATCTTACTTCTGGCAATTCACTCAAAAATGGTGCCAAACGGTTGCAAATGCTCCCCTGAGAGGTTTGGCGGTCGAAACAGAAGGCTTTTTATCACAACACAAGAAATCAGCCCTCGAAAACTTAACCGGCAGAAAAATATTTTTTTGACAAAATCCCTAACCCCCGGGGTCACAATTTCATAAAAAATCTGACTTTAGGCAATTTACTCAAAAATGATGACAAACGGTGGCAAATGCTACCCTGAGAGGTTTGGTGGTCGAAACAGAAGGCTTTTTATCACAGGACAAGAAATCAGCCCTCGAAAACTTAACCGACAGAAAAATATTTTTTTGAAAAAATCCCTAACCGCCGGGGTCACAATGTCATCAAAAATCTGACTTTCGGCAATTCACTAAAAAATGGTGCCAAATGGTTGCAAATGCTCCCCTGAGAGGTATGGCGATCGAAATAGAAGGCTTTTTATCACAACACAAGAAATCAGCCCTCGACAACTTAACCGGCAGAAAAATATTTTTTTGAAAAAATCCCTAACCGCCGGGGTCACAATTTCATCAAAAATCTAACTTTCGGCAATTCATTCAAAAATGGTACCAAACGGTTGCAAATGCTCCCCTGAGAGGTTTGGCGGTCGAAACAGACGGCTTTTTATCACAAAACAAGAAATCAGCCCTCAAAAACTTAACCGGCAAAAAAATTTTTTTTTGAAAAAATCCCTAACCCCCGGGGTCACAATTTCATCAAAAATCGGACTTCTGGCAATTCACTCAAAAATGGTGCCAAAGGGTGGCAAATGCTCCCCTGAGAGGTTTGGAGGTCGAAACAGAAGGCTTTTTATCACAACACAAGAAATCAGCCCTCGACAACTTAACCGGCAGAAAAATATTTTTTTGAAAAGATCCCTAACCCCCGGGGTCACAGTTTCATCAAAAATTTGACTTTCGGCAATTCACTCAATAATGGTGCCAAAAGGTTGCAAATGCTCCCCTGAGAGGTTTGGAGGTCGAAACAGAAGGCTTTTTATCACAACACAAGAAATCAGCCCTTGACAACTTAACCGGCAGAAAAATATTTTTTTGAAAAAATCCCTCAGCCCCGGGGTCACAATTTCATCAAAAATCTGACTTTTGGCAATTCACTCAAAAATGGTGCCAAACAGTTGCAAATGCTCCCCTGAGAGGTTTGGAGGTCGAAACAGAAGGCATTTTATCACGACACAAGAATTCAGCCCTCGACAACTTAAACGGCAGAAAAAATATTTTTTTGAAAAAAATCCCTAACCACCGGGGTCACAATTTCATCAAAAATCTGACTTTCGGCAATTTACTCAAAAATGATGCCAAACGGTGGCAACTGCTCCCCTGAGCGATTGGGCGGTTGAAACAGAAGGCTTTTTATCACAGGACAAGAAATCAGCCCTTGAAAACTTAACCGACAGAAAAATATTTTTTTGAAAAAATCCCTAACCCCCGGGGTCACAATTTCATCAAAAATCTGACTTTCGGCAATTCACTCAAAAATGATGCCAAACGGTGGCAAATGCTTCCCTGAGAGGTTTGGCGGTCGAAACAGAAGGCTTTTTATCACAACGCAAGAAATCAGCCCTTCACAACTTAACCGGCAGAAAAATATTTTTTTGAAAAAATCCCTAATCCCCGGGGTCACAATTTCATCAAAAATCTGACTTTCGGCAATTCATTCAAAAATGGTACCAAACGGTTGCAAATGCTCCCCTCAGAGGTTTGGCGATCGAAACAGAAGGCTTTTTATCACAGGACAAGAAATCAGCCCTCGAAAACTTAACCGACAGAAAAAGATTTTTTTGAAAAAATCCCTAACCCCCGGGGTCACAATTTCATCAAAAATCTGACTTTCGGCAATTCACTCAAAAATGATGCCAAACGGTGGCAAATGCTTCCCTGAGAGGTTTGGCGGTCGAAACAGAAGGCTTTTTATCACAACGCAAGAAATCAGCCCTTCACAAATTAACCGGCAGAAAAATATTTTTTTGAAAAAATCCCTAACCCCCGGGGTCACAATTTCATCAAAAATCTGACTTTCGGCAATTCCCTTAAAAATTCTGCCAAACAGTTGCAAATGCTCCCCTGAGAGTTCTGGCGCTCGAAACAGAAGGCTTTTTATCACAGGACAAGAAATCAGCCCTCGAAAACTTAACCGGCAGAAAAGTATTTTTTTGAAAAAATCCCTAAGCCCCGGGGTCACAATTTCATCAAAAATCTGACTTCTGGCAATTCACTCAAAAATGGTGCCAAACGGTCGCAAATGCTCCCCTGAGAGGTTTGGAGGTCGAAACAGAAGGCTTTTTATCACAGGACAAGAAATCAGCCCTCGAAAACTTAACCGGCAGAAAAATATTTTTTGGAAAAAATCCCTAACCCCCGGGGTCACAATTTCATAAAAAATCTGACTTTAGGCAATTCACTCAAAAATGATGCCAAACGGTGGCAAATGCTCCCCTGAGAGGTTTGGCGGTGGAAACAGAAGGCTTTTTGTCACAGGACAAGAAATCAGCCCTCGAAAACTTAACCGACAGAAAAAGATTTTTTTGACAAAAATCCCTAACCCCCGGGGTCACAATTTCATCAAAAATCTGACTTTCGGCAATTCACTAAATAAATGGGGCCAAAAGGTTGCAATTGCTCCCCTGAGAGGTTTGGCAGTCGAAACAGAAGCCTTTTTATCACAGGACAAAAAATCAGCCCTCGAAAACTTAACCGACAGAAAAATATTTTTTTGAAAAAATCCCTATCTCCTGGGGTCACAATTTCATCAAAAATCTGACTTCTGGCAATTCACTCAAAAATGGTGCCAAACGGTTCCAAATGCTCGCCTAAGAGGTTTGGCAGTCGAAACAAAAGGCTTTTTATCACAACACAAGAAATCAGCCCTCGACAACTTGACCGGCAGAAAAATATTTTTTTGAAAAAATCCCTAAGCCCCGGGGTCACAATTTCATCAAAAATCTTACTTCTGGCAATTCACTCAAAAATGGTGCCAAACGGTTGCAAATGCTCCCCTGAGAGGTTTGGCGGTCGAAACAGAAGGCTTTTTATCACAGGACAAGAAATCAGCCCTCGAAAACTTAACCGACAGAAAAATATTTTTTTCAAAAAAACCCTAACCCCCGGGGTCACAATTTCATCAAAAATCTGAGTTTCGGCAATTCACTAAAAAATGGTGCCAAATGGTTGCAAATGCTCCCCTGAGAGGTTTGGCGGTCGAAACAGAAGGCTTTTTATCACAACACAAGAAATCAGCCCTTGACAACTTAACCGGGAGAAAAATATTTTTTTGAAAAAATCCCTAAGCCCCGGGGTCACAATTTCATAAAAAATCTGACTTTAGGCAATTCACTCAAAAATGATGCCAAACGGTGGCAAATGCTCCCCTGAGAGGTTTGGCGGTCGAAACAAAAGGCTTTTTATCACAACACAAGAAATCAGCCCTCGACAACTTAACCGGCAGAAAAATATTTTTTTGAAAAAATCCCTAACCCCCGGGGTCACAATTTCATCAAAAATCTTACTTCTGGCAATTCACTCAAAAATGGTGCCAAACGGTTGCAAATGCTCCCCTGAGAGGTTTGGCGGCCGAAACAGAAGGCTTTTTATCAGAGGACAAGAAATCAGCCCTCGACAACTTAACCGGCAGAAAAATATTTTTTTGAAAAAATCCCTAAGCCCCGGGGTCACAATTTCATCAAAAATCTGACTTTCGGCAATTGACTCAAAAATGGTGCCAAACGGTTGCAAATGCTCCCCTGAGAGCTTTGGTGGTCGAAACAGAAGGCTTTTTATCACAGGACAAGAAATCAGCCCTCGAAAACTTAACCGGGAGAAAAATATTTTTTTGAAAAAATCCCTAAGCCCCGGGGTCACAATTTCATCAAAAATCTTACTTCTGGCAATTCACTCAAAAATGGTGCCAAACGGTTGCAAATGCTCCCCTGAGAGGTTTGGCGGTCGAAACAGAAGGCTTTTTATCACAACACAAGAATTCAGCCCTCGACAACTTAAACGGCAGAAAAAATATTTTTTTGAAAAAAATCCCTAACCACCGGGGTCACAATTTCATCAAAAATCTGACTTTCGGCAACTTACTCAAAAATGGTGCCAAACGGTTGCAAATGCTCCCCTGAGAGGTTTGGCGGTCGAAATAGAAGGCTTTTTATCACAGGACAAGAAATCAGCCCTCGAAAACTTAACCGACAGAAAAAGATTTTTTTGAAAAAATCCCTAACCCCCGGGGTCACAATTTTATTAAAAATCTGACTTTCGGCAATTCACTCAAAAATGGTGCCAAACGGTTGCAAATGCTCCCCTGAGAGATTTGGTGGTCGAAACAGAAGGCATTTTATCACGACACAAGAATTCAGCCCTCGACAACTTAAACGGCAGAAAAAATATTTTTTTGAAAAAATCCCTAACCCCCGGGGTCACAATTTCATCAAAAATCTGACTTTCGGCAATTCACTCAAAAATGATGCCAAACGGTGGCAAATGCTTCCCTGAGAGGTTTGGCGGTCGAAACAGAAGGCTTTTTATCACAACGCAAGAAATCAGCCCTTCACAACTTAACCGGCAGAAAAATATTTTTTTGAAAAAATCCCTAAGCCCCGGGGTCACAATTTCATCAAAAATCTGACTTCTGGTAATTCACTCAAAAATGATGCCAAACAGTGGCAAATGCTCCCCTCAGAGGTTTGGCGATCGAAACAGAAGGCTTTTTATCACAGGACAAGAAATCAGCCCTCGAAAACTTAACCGACAGAAAAAGATTTTTTTGAAAAAATCCCTAACCCCCGGGGTCACAATTTCATCAAAAATCTGACTTTCGGCAATTCACTCAAAAATGATGCCAAACGGTGGCAAATGCTTCCCTGAGAGGTTTGGCGGTCGAAACAGAAGGCTTTTTATCACAACGCAAGAAATCAGCCCTTCACAAATTAACCGGCAGAAAAATATTTTTTTGAAAAAATCCCTAACCCCCGGGGTCACAATTTCATCAAAAATCTGACTTTCGGCAATTCCCTTAAAAATTCTGCCAAACAGTTGCAAATGCTCCCATGAGAGTTCTGGCGCTCGAAACAGAAGGCTTTTTATCACAGGACAAGAAATCAGCCCTCGAAAACTTAACCGACAGAAAAATATTTTTTTGAAAAAATCCCTAACCCCCGGGGTCACAATTTCATCAAAAATCTGACTTTCGGCAATTCACTCAAAAATGATGCCAAACGGTGGCAAATGCTTCCCTGAGAGGTTTGGCGGTCGAAACAGAAGGCTTTTTATCACAACGCAAGAAATCAGCCCTTCACAACTTAACCGGCAGAAAAATATTTTTTTGAAAAAATCCCTAATCCCCGGGGTCAAAATTTCATCAAAAATCTGACTTCTGGCAATTCACTCAAAAATGATGCCAAACAGTGGCAAATGCTCCCCTCAGAGGTTTGGCGATCGAAACAGAAGGCTTTTTATCACAGGACAAGAAATCAGCCCTCGAAAACTTAACCGACAGAAAAAGATTTTTTTGAAAAAATCCCTAACCCCCGGGGTCACAATTTCATCAAAAATCTGACTTTCGGCAATTCACTCAAAAATGATGCCAAACGGTGGCAAATGCTTCCCTGAGAGGTTTGGCGGTCGAAACAGAAGGCTTTTTATCACAACGCAAGAAATCAGCCCTTCACAAATTAACCGGCAGAAAAATATTTTTTTGAAAAAATCCCTAACCCCCGGGGTCACAATTTCATCAAAAATCTGACTTTCGGCAATTCCCTTAAAAATTCTGCCAAACAGTTGCAAATGCTCCCATGAGAGTTCTGGCGCTCGAAACAGAAGGCTTTTTATCACAGGACAAGAAATCAGCCCTCGAAAACTTAACCGGCAGAAAAGTATTTTTTTGAAAAAATCCCTAAGCCCCGGGGTCACAATTTCATCAAAAATCTGACTTCTGGCAATTCACTCAAAAATGGTGCCAAACGGTCGCAAATGCTCCCCTGAGAGGTTTGGAGGTCGAAACAGAAGGCTTTTTATCACAGGACAAGAAATCAGCCCTCGAAAACTTAACCGGCAGAAAAATATTTTTTGGAAAAAATCCCTAACCCCCGGGGTCACAATTTCATAAAAAATCTGACTTTAGGCAATTCACTCAAAAATGATGCCAAACGGTGGCAAATGCTCCCCTGAGAGGTTTGGCGGTGGAAACAGAAGGCTTTTTGTCACAGGACAAGAAATCAGCCCTCAAAAACTTAACCGACAGAAAAAGATTTTTTTGACAAAAATCCCTAACCCCCGGGGTCACAATTTCATCAAAAATCTGACTTTCGGCAATTCACTAAAAAAATGGTGCCAAAAGGTTGCAATTGCTCCCCTGAGATGTTTGGCGGTCGAAACAGAAGGCTTTTTATCACAGGACAAGAAATCAGCCCTCGAAAACTTAACCGACAGAAAAAGATTTTTTTGAAAAAATCCCTAACCCCCGGGGTCACAATTTCATCAAAAATCTGTCTTTCGGCAATTCACTCAAAAATGGTGCCAAACGGTTGCAAATGCTCCCCTGAGAGGTTTGGCGGTCTAAACAGAAGGCTTTTATCACAGGACAAGAAATCAGCCCTCGAAAACTTAACCGGGAGAAATATATTTTTTTGAAAAAATCCCTAAACCCCGGGGTCACAATTTCATCAAAAATCTTACTTCTGGCAATTCACTCAAAAATGGTGCCAAACGGTTGCAAATGCTCCCTGAGAGGTTTGGCGGTCGAAACAGAAGGCTTTTTATCAGAGGACAAGAAATCAGCCCTCGACAACTTAACCGGCAGAAAAATATTTTTTTGAAAAAATCCCTAACCCCCGGGGTCACAATTTCATAAAAAATCTGACTTTAGGGAATTCATTCAAAAATGAGGCCAAACGGTGGCAAATGCTCCCCTGAGAGCTTTGGCGGTCGAAACAGAAGGCTTTTTATCACAGGACAAGAAATCAGCCCTCGAAAACTTAACCGACAGAAAAATATTTTTTTCAAAAAAACCCTAACCCCCGGGGTCACAATTTCATCAAAAATCTGAGTTTCGGCAATTCACTAAAAAATGGTGCCAAATGGTTGCAAATGCTCCCCTGAGAGGTTTGGCGGTCGAAACAGAAGGCTTTTTATCACAACACAAGAAATCAGCCCTTGACAACTTAACCGGGAGAAAAATATTTTTTTGAAAAAATCCCTAACCCCCGGGGTCACAATTTCATCAAAAATCTTACTTCTGGCAATTCACTCAAAAATGGTGCCAAACGGTTGCAAATGCTCCCCTGAGAGGTTTGGCGGTCAAAACAGAAGACTTTTTATCAGAGGACAAGAAATCAGCCCTCAAAAACTTAACCGGCAGAAAAATATTTTTTTGAAAAAATCCCTAACCCCCGGGGTCACAATTTCATAAAAAATCTGACTTTAGGCAATTCACTCAAAAATGATGCCAAACGGTGGCAAATGCTCCCCTGAGAGGTTTGGCGGTCGAAACAAAAGGCTTTTTATCACAACACAAGAAATCAGCCCTTGACAACTTAACCGGCAGAAAAATATTTTTTTGAAAAAATCCCTAAGCCCCGGGGTCACAATTTCATCAAAAATCTGACTTTTGGCAATTCACTCAAAAATGGTGCCAAACGGTTGCAAATGCTCCCCTGAGAGGTTTGGCAGTCGAAACAGAAGGCTTTTTATCAGAGGACAAGAAATCAGCCCTCGACAACTTAACCGGCAGAAAAATATTTTTTTGAAAAAATCCCTAAGCCCCGGGGTCACAATTTCATCAAAAATCTGACTTTCGGCAATTCACTCAATAATGGTGCCAAACGGTTGCAAATGCTCCCCTGAGAGCTTTGGTGGTCGAAACAGAAGGCTTTTTATCACAGGACAAGAAATCAGCCCTCGAAAACTTAACCGGGAGAAAAATATTTTTTTGAAAAAATCCCTAAGCCCCGGGGTGACAATTTCATCAAAAATCTTACTTCTGGCAATTCACTCAAAAATGGTGCCAAACGGTTGCAAATGCTCCCCTGAGAGGTTTGGCGGTCGAAACAGAAGGCTTTTTATCAGAGGACAAGAAATCAGCCCTCAAAAACGTAACCGGCAGAAAAATATTTTTTTGAAAAAATCCCTAACCCCCGGGGTCACAATTTCATAAAAAATCTGACTTTAGGCAATTCACTCAAAAATGATGACAAACGGTGGCAAATGCTCCCCTGAGAGGTTTGGCGGTCGAAACAGAAGGCTTTTTATCACAGGACAAGAAATCAGCCCTCGAAAACTTAACCGACAGAAAAATATTTTTTTGAAAAAATCCCTAACCCCCGGGGTCACAATTTTATTAAAAATCTGCCTTTCGGCAATTCACTAAAAAATGGTGCCAAATGGTTGCAAATGCTCCCCTGAGAGGTATGGCGATCGAAATAGAAGGCTTTTTATCACAACACAAGAAATCAGCCCTCGACAACTTAACCTGCAGAAAAATATTTTTTTGAAAAAATCCCTAACCCCCGGCGTCACAATTTCATCAAAAATCGGACTTCTGGCAATTCACTCAAAAATGGTGCCAAAGGGTGGCAAATGCTCCCCTGAGAGGTTTGGAGGTCGAAACAGAAGGCTTTTTATCACAACACAAGAAATCAGCCCTCGACAACTTAACCGGCAGAAAAATATTTTTTTGAAAAAATCCCTAAGCCCCGGGGTCACAGTTTCATCAAAAATTTGACTTTCGGCAATTCACTCAATAATGGTGCCAAAAGGTTGCAAATGCTCCCCTGAGAGGTTTGGAGGTCGAAACAGAAGGCTTTTTATCACAACACAAGAAATCAGCCCTTGACAACTTAACCGGCAGAAAAATATTTTTTTGAAAAAATCCCTAAGCCCCGGGGTCACAATTTCATCAAAAATCTGACTTTTGGCAATTCACTCAAAAATGGTGCCAAACAGTTGCAAATGCTCCCCTGAGAGGTTTGGCTGTCGAAACAGAAGGCTTTTTATCAAAGGACAAGAAATCAGCCCTCGAAAACTTAACCGACAGAAAAAGATTTTTTTGAAAAAATCCCTAAGCCCCGGGGTCACAATTTCATCAAAAATCTGACTTTCGGCAATTCACTCAAAAATGGTGCCAAACGGTTGCACATGCGCCCCTGAAATCTTTGGCGGTCGAAACAGAAGGCTTTTTATCACAGGACAAGAAGTCAGCCCTCAAAAACTTAACCGACAGAAAAAGATTTTTTTGAAAAAATCCCTAAGCCCCGGGGTCACAATTTCATCAAAAATCTGACTTTCAGCAATTCACTCAAAAATGGTACCAAACGGTTGCAAATGCTCCCCTGAGAGGTTGGGCGGTCGAAACAGAAGGCTTTTTATCACAACACAAGAAATCAGCCCTCGACAACTTAACCGGCAGAAAAATATTTTTTTGAAAAAATCCCTAACCCCCGGGGTCACACTTTCATCAAAAATCTGACTTTCGGCAATTCACTCAATAATGGTGCCAAACGGTTGCAAATGCTCCCCTGAGAGGTTTGGTGGTCGAAACAGAAGGCTTTTTATCACAGGATCAGAAATCAGCCCTCAAAAACCGACAGAAAAAGATTTTTTTGAAAAAATCCCTAAGCCCCGGGGTCACAATTTCATCAAAAATCTGACTTTCGGCAATTCAGTCAAAAATGGTACCAAATGGTTGCAAATGCTCCCCTGAGAGGTTTGGCGGTCGAAACAGAAGGCTTTTTATCACAACACAAGAAATCAGCCCTCGACAACTTAACCGGCAGAAAAAGATTTTTTTGAAAAAAATCCCTAACCCCCGGGGTCACAATTTCATCAAAAATCTGACTTTCGGCAATTCACTAGAAAAATGGTACCAAACGGTTGCAAATGCTTCCCTGAGAGTTTTGGCGGTCGAAACAGAAGGCTTTTTATCACAGGACAAGAAATCAGCCCTTGAAAACTTAACTGAGAGAAAAAGATTTTTTTGAAAAAATCCCTAAGCCCCGGGCTCACAATTTCATCAAAAATCTGACTTTTGGCAATTCACTCAAAAATGTTGCCAAACAGTTCCAAATGCCCCCCTGAGAGCTTTGGCGGTCGAAACAAAAGGCTTTTTATCACAGGACAAGAAATCAGCCCTTACAAACTTAACCGACAGAAAAAGAATTTTTTGAAAAAATCCCTAAGCCCCGGGCTCACAATTTCATCAAAAATCTGACTTTTGGCAATTCACTCAAAAATGGTGCCAAACGGTTTCAAATCTTCCCCTGAGAAGTTTGACGGTCGAAACAGAAGGCTTTTTATCCCAGGACAAGAAATCAGCCCTCGAAAACTTAACCGACAGAAAAAGATTTTTTTGAAAAAATCTCTAAATCACAATTTCATCAAAAATCTGACTTTCGGCAATTCACTCAAAAATGGTGCCAAACGGTTGCAAATGCTCCCCTGAGAGGTTTGGATTTCGAAACAGAAGGCTTTTTATCACAGGACAAGAAATCAGCGCTTGACAACTTAACCGTCAGAAAAAGATTTGTTCTAAAAAATCCCTTATCCCCTGGGTCACCCTAGACCCCCTCACCCTTGACCCTTGACCCCTGACATTTGACCCCTGACCCCTGAACCTTGACCCTGGACCCTGGACCCTGGACCCTGGACCTTTGACCCTTGACCCTTGACCCCTAACCAACGGAAGTTCTCAGCATACTGTGCTGGAATGTAAACTGACATGTGACACACAACAATTCCACATGCCTGTTCCTTAAGGTGGAATGGAAATGTCAGAATAGGCCTAGCCCCTAGCCCCTAGCCCCTGGTCCTTAACCATTAACCCTTAACCCTTAACCACTGACCCCTGACCCTTGACCTTTGACCCCGACCTTTGACCCTTGACCCCTTGACGCTTGACCTTTGACCCCCTGACCTTTGGCCCTTGATCTTTGACCCCCTGACCTTTGACCCCTGACCCTCGACCCTCGAGCCTTGATTCTTGACCCTCGACCCCTAACCAACGGAAGTTCTCAGCATACTGTGCTGGAATGTAAACTGACATGTGACACAATTCCAAATGCCTGTTCCTTAAGGTGGAATGGAAATGTCAGAATAGGCCTAGCCCCTAGGCTCTAGCCCCTAGCCCTTAACCCTTAACCCTTAACCATTAACCCCTGACCCTTGACCCCCTGACCCTTGACCTTTGACCCTGACCTTTGAACCTCAACCTCTGACCCCCTGACCCCTGACCTTTCACCCTCAACATTTGACCCTCAAACCTTGACCCTCGAGCCTCGAGCCTTGATCCTTGACCCTCGACCCCTAACCAATGGAAGTTCCCAGCATACTCTGCTGGAATGTAAACTGACATGTGACACAATTCCACATGCCTGTTCCTTAAGGTGGAATGGAAATGTCAGAATAGGCCTAGCCCTTAGCCCCTAGCCCCTAGCCCCTAGCCCTTAACACCAGACCCCTGACCCCTTAACCTTTGACCATCGACCCTCTACCCCTGACCTTTGACCTTTGACCCTCGACCCCTGACCTTTGACCCCTGACCCCTGACCTTTGTACTCTGACCTTTGACCCCTGACCTTTCACCTTTGACCCTCAACCCCTGACCTTTGACCCTCGACCTCTGACCCCCTGACCCCTGACCTTTCACCCTCAACATTTGACCCTCAAACCTTGACCCTCGAGCCTCGAGCCTTGATCCTTGACCCTCGACCCCTAACCAACGGAAGTTCCCAGCATACTCTGCTGGAATGTAAACTGACATGTGACACAATTCCACATGCCTGTTCCTTAAGGTGGAATGGAAATGTCAGAATAGGCCTAGCCCTTAGCCCCTAGCCCCTAGCCCCTAGCCCTTAACACCAGACCCCTGACCCCTGACCCCTTAACCTTTGACCATCGACCCTCTACCCCTGACCTTTGACCCTCGACCCCTGACCTTTGACCCCCTGACCCCTGACCTTTGACCCCTGACCTTTGACCTTTGTACTATGACCTTTGACCCCTGACCTTTCACCTTTGACCCTCAACCCCTGACCTTTGACCCTCGACCTTTGACCCTCGACCCCTGGCCTTTGACCTTTCACCCTCGACCTTTGACCCTTGACCCCTGACCCTCGACCCTTGACCCTTGACCCTCGACCACTAACCAACGGAAGTTCGCAGCATGATGTGCTGGAATGTAAACTGACATGTGACACACAACAATGCCACATGCCTGTTCCTTAAGGTGGAATGGAAATGTCAGAATAGGCCTAGCCCCTAGGCTCTAGCCCCTAGCCCCTAGCCCTTAACCCTTACCCCCTGACCCTTGACCATTGACCTTTGACCCCTGACCCTTGACCTTTGACCCCCGCGCCTGTCCTTTGACCTTCAACCTTCGACCCCTGACCTTTGACCCCTGACCTTTGACCTTTGAACTCTGACCTTTCACCTTTGACCCTCGACCTTTGACCTTTGACCCCTGACATTCGCCCTTTGAACTCTGACCTTTGACCCCCTGACCTTTCACCTTTGACCCTCGACCCCTGACCTTTGACCCTCAACCTTTGACCCCTGACCTTTGACCCTCGACCCCTGACCTTTGACCTTTCACCCTCAACCTTTGACCCTTGACCCCTGACCCTCGACCCTTGACCCGTGACCCTCGACCCCTAACCAACAGAAGTTCGCAGCATGATGTGCTGGAATGTAAACTGACATGTGACACACAACAATTCCACATGCCTGTTCCTTAAGGTGGAATGGAAAT
Source organism: Podarcis tiliguerta (assembly GCF_965153285.1). Taxonomy (NCBI): domain Eukaryota; kingdom Metazoa; phylum Chordata; class Lepidosauria; order Squamata; family Lacertidae; genus Podarcis; species Podarcis tiliguerta. The sequence continues at coordinate 16,866 of NW_028148670.1, read as the reverse complement.
GTCAGAATAGGCCTAGCCCCTAGGCTCTAGCCCCTAGCCCCTAGCCCTTAACCCTTACCCCCTGACCCTTGACCATTTGACCTTTGGCCTTTGCCCTTTGACCCCTGACCCTTGACCTTTGACGCCCGCCCCTGTCCTTTGACCTTCGACCCTTGACCCCTGACCTTTGACCCCCTGACCTTTGACCCTCGACCACCTGACCTTTGACCCTCGACCCCCTGACCCTTGACCTTTCACCCTCAACCTTTGACCCTTGACCCTCGACCCTCAACCCTTGACCCTTGACCCTCGACCCCTAACCAATGGAAGTTCGCAGCATGATGTGCTGGAACGTAAACTGACATGTGACACACAACAATTCCACATGCCTGTTCCTTAAGGTGGAATGGAAATGTCAGAATAGGCCTAGCCCCTAGCTCTAGCCCCTAGCCCCTAGCCCTTAACCCTTACCCCCTGACCCTTGACCCTTTGAACTTTGACCCTTGAGCTTTGGCCTTTGACCCCCTGACCCTTGACCTTTGACCTTTGACCCCCGACCTTTGACCCTTGACCCTTGCCCCTCAACCCCTGACCTTTGACCCTCGACCCCTGACCCCCTGACCTGTGCTGGAATGTAAACTGACATGTGACATACAACAATTCCACATGCCTGTTCCTTAAGGTGGAATGGAAATGTCAGAATAGGCCTAGCCCCTAGGCTCTAGCCCCTAGCCCGTAACCCTTAACCTCTGAACCCCTGACCCTTGACCCCTGACCCTTGACCTTTGACCTTGACCCCCTGACATTTGAACCCCAACTTTGACCCTTGACCCTTGACCCTCAACCCCAGACCTTTGACCCTCACCCCCAGAGCCCCTGACCTTTGACCCTCGACCCCCTGACCTTTGACCCTCGACCCCTGACCTTTGACCTTTCACCCTCGACCTTTGACCCTTGACCCCTGACCCTCGACCCTCGAGCCTTGATCCTTCACCCTCTACCCCTAACGGTTGCAAATGCTCCCCTGAGAGGTTTGGCGGTCGAAACAGAAGGCTTTTTATCAAAGGACAAGAAATCAGCCCTCGACAACTTAACTGGCAGAAAAATATTTTTTTGAAAAAATCCCTAACCCCCGGGGTCACAATTTCATCAAAAATCGGATTTCTGGCAATTCACTCAAAAATGGTGCCAAACGGTTGCAAATGCTCCCCTGAGAGGTTTGGAGGTCGAAACAGAAGGCTTTTTATCACAACACAAGAAATCAGCCCTCGACAACTGAACCGACAGAAAAAGATTTTTTTGAAAAAATCCCTAAGCCCCGGGGTCACAATTTCATCAAAAATCTGACTTTTGGCAATTCACTCAAAAATGGTGCCAAATGGTTGCAAATGCTCCCCTGAGAGGGTTGGAGGTCGAAACAGAAGGCTTTTTATCACAACACAAGAAATCAGCCCTCGACAACATAACCGGCAGAAAAATATTTTTTTGAAAAAATCCCTAAGCCCCGGGGTCACAATTTCATCAAAAATCTGACTTCTGGCAATTCACTCAAAAATGGTGCCAAACGGTTGCAAATGCTCCCCTGAGAGGTTTGGCGGTCGAAATAGAAGGCTTTTTATCACAGGACAAGAAATCAGCCCTCGAAAACTTAACCGACAGAAAAAGATTTTTTTGACAAAAATCCCTAACCCCCGGGGTCACAATTTCATCAAAAATCTGACTTTCGGCAATTTACTCAAAAATGATGCCAAACGGTGGCAACTGCTCCCCTGAGAGGTTTGGCGGTCGAAACAGAAGGCTTTTTATCACAGGACAAGAAATCAGCCATCGAAAACTTAACCGACAGAAAAAAATTTTTTTGAAAAAATCCCTAACCCCCGGGGTCACAATTTTATTAAAAATCTGACTTTCGGCAATTCACTCAAAAATGGTGCCAAACGGTTGCAAATGCTCCCCTGAGAGATTTGGTGGTCGAAACAGAAGGCATTTTATCACGACACAAGAATTCAGCCCTCGACAACTTAAACGGCAGAAAAAATATTTTTTTGAAAAAAATCCCTAACCACCGGGGTAACAATTTCATCAAAAATCTGACTTTCGGCAATTTACTCAAATTGATGCCAAACGGTGGCAACTGCTCCCCTGAGAGGTTTGGCGGTTGAAACAGAAGGCTTTTTATCACAGGACAAGAAATCAGCCATCGAAAACTTAACCGACAGAAAAAGATTTTTTTGAAAAAATCCCTAAGCCCCGGGGTCACAATTTCATCAAAAATCTGACTTCTGGCAATTCACTCAAAAATGGTGCCAAACGGTTGCAAATGCTCCTCTGAGAGGTTTGGTGGTCGAAAGAGAAGGCTTTTTATCACAGGACAAGAAATCAGCCCTCGAAAACTTAACCAACAGAAAAAGATTTTTTAGACGAAAATCCCTAACCCCCGGGGTCACAATTTCATCAAAAATCTGACTTTCGGCAACTTACTCAAAAATGGTTCCAAATGGTGGCAAATGCTCCCCTGAGAGGCTTGGCGGTTGAAACAGAAGGCTTTTTATCACAGGACAAGAAATCAGCCATCGAAAACTTAACCGACAGAAAAAGATTTTTTTGAAAAAATCCCTAAGCCCCGGGGTCACAATTTCATCAAAAATCTGATTTCTGGCAATTCACTCAAAAATGGTGCCAAACGGTTGCAAATGCTCCCCTGAGAGGTTTGGAGGTCGAAACAGAAGGCTTTTTATCACAACACAAGAAATCAGCCCTCGAAAACCTAACCGACAGAAAAAGATTTTTTTGACAAAAATCCCTAACCCCCGGGGTCACAATTTCATCAAAAATCTGACTTTCGGCAACTTACTCAAAAATGGTGCCAAACGGTTGCAAATGCTCCCCTGAGAGCTTTGGTGGTCGAAAAAGAAGGCTTTTTATCACAGGACAAGAAATCAGCCCTCGAAAACTTAACCGGGAGAAAAATATTTTTTTGAAAAAATCCCTAAGCCCCGGGGTGACAATTTCATCAAAAATCTTACTTCTGGCAATTCACTCAAAAATGGTGCCAAACGGTTGCAAATGCTCCCCTGAGAGGTTTGGCGGTCGAAACAGAAGGCTTTTTATCAGAGGACAAGAAATCAGCCCTCAAAAACTTAACCGGCAGAAAAATATTTTTTTGAAAAAATCCCTAACCCCCGGGGTCACAATTTCATAAAAAATCTGACTTTAGGCAATTCACTCAAAAATGATGACAAACGGTGGCAAATGCTCCCCTGAGAGGTTTGGCGGTCGAAACAGACGGCTTTTTATCACAAAACAAGAAATCAGCCCTCAAAAACTTAACCGGCAAAAAAATTTTTTTTTGAAAAAATCCCTAACCCCCGGGGTCACAGTTTCATCAAAAATTTGACTTTCGGCAATTCACTCAATAATGGTGCCAAAAGGTTGCAAATGCTCCCCTGAGAGGTTTGGAGGTCGAAACAGAAGGCTTTTTATCACAACACAAGAAATCAGCCCTTGACAACTTAACCGGCAGAAAAATATTTTTTTGAAAAAATCCCTAAGCCCCGGGGTCACAATTTCATCAAAAATCTGACTTTTGGCAATTCACTCAAAAATAGTGCCAAACAGTTGCAAATGCTCCCCTGAGAGGTTTGGCTGTCGAAACAGAAGGCTTTTTATCAAAGGACAAGAAATCAGCCCTCGAAAACTTAACCGACAGAAAAAGATTTTTTTGAAAAAATCCCTAAGCCCCGGGGTCACAATTTCATCAAAAATCTGACTTTCGGCAATTCACTCAAAAATGGTGCCAAACGGTTGCACATGCGCCCCTGAAATCTTTGGCGGTCGAAACAGAAGGCTTTTTATCACAGGACAGGAAGTCAGCCCTCGAAAACTTAACCGACAGAAAAAGATTTTTTTGAAAAAATCCCTAAGCCCCGGGGTCACAATTTCATCAAAAATCTGACTTTCAGCAATTCACTCAAAAATGGTACCAAACGGTTGCAAATGCTCCCCTGAGAAGTTGGGCGGTCGAAACAGAAGGCTTTTTATCACAACACAAGAAATCAGCCCTCGACAACTTAACCGGCAGAAAAATATTTTTTTGAAAAAATCCCTAACCCCCGGGGTCACACTTTCATCAAAAATCTGACTTTCGGCAATTCACTCAATAATGGTGCCAAACGGTTGCAAATGCTCCCCTGAGAGGTTTGGTGGTCGAAACAGAAGGCTTTTTATCACAGGATAAGAAATCAGCCCTCAAAAACCGACAGAAAAAGATTTTTTTGAAAAAATCCCTAAGCCCCGGGGTCACAATTTCATCAAAAATCTGACTTTTGGCAATTCACTCAAAAATGGTGCCAAACGGTTTCAAATGCTCCCCTGAGATCTTTGGCGGTCGAAACAGAAGGCTTTTTATCACAAGACAAGAAGTCAGCCCTCGAAAACTTAAGCGACAGAAAAAGATTTTTTTGAAAAAATCCCTAACCCCCGGGGTCACACTTTCATCAAAAATCTGACTTTCGGCAATTCACTCAATAATGGTGCCAAACGGTTGCAAATGCTCCCCTGAGAGGTTTGGTGGTCGAAACAGAAGGCTTTTTATCACAGGATAAGAAATCAGCCCTCAAAAACCGACAGAAAAAGATTTTTTTGAAAAAATCCCTAAGCCCCGGGGTCACAATTTCATCAAAAATCTGACTTTTGGCAATTCACTCAAAAATTGTGCCAAACGGTTTCAAATGCTCCCCTGAGATCTTTGGCGGTCGAAACAGAAGGCTTTTTATCACAAGACAAGAAGTCAGCCCTCGAAAACTTAAGCGACAGAAAAAGATTTTTTTGAAAAAATCCCTAAGCCCCGGGGTCACAATTTCATCAAAAATCTGACTTTCGGCAATTCAGTCAAAAATGGTACCAAACGGTTGCAAATGCTCCCCTGAGAGGTTTGGCGGTCGAAACAGAAGGCTTTTTATCACAACACAAGAAATCAGCCCTCGACAACTTAACCGGCAGAAAAAGATTTTTTTGAAAAAATCCCTAACCCCCGGGGTCACAATTTCATCAAAAATCTGACTTTCGGCAATTCACTAGAAAAATGGTACCAAACGGTTGCAAATGCTTCCCTGAGAGTTTTGGCGGTCGAAACAGAAGGCTTTTTATCACAGGACAAGAAATCAGCCCTTGAAAACTTAACTGAGAGAAAAAGATTTTTTTGAAAAAATCCCTAAGCCCCGGGCTCACAATTTCATCAAAAATCTGACTTTTGGCAATTCACTCAAAAATGTTGCCAAACAGTTCCAAATGCCCCCCTGAGAGCTTTGGCGGTCGAAACAAAAGGCTTTTTATCACAGGACAAGAAATCAGCCCTTACAAACTTAACCGACAGAAAAAGAATTTTTTGAAAAAATCCCTAAGCCCCGGGCTCACAATTTCATCAAAAATCTGACCTTTGGCAATTCACTCAAAAATGGTGCCAAACGGTTTCAAATCTTCCCCTGAGAAGTTTGACGGTCGAAACAGAAGGCTTTTTATCCCAGGACAAGAGATCAGCCCTCGAAAACTTAACCGACAGAAAAAGATTTTTTTGAAAAAATCTCTAAATCACAATTTCATCAAAAATCTGACTTTCGGCAATTCACTCAAAAATGGTGCCAAACGGTTGCAAATGCTCCCCTGAGAGGTTTGGATTTCGAAACAGAAGGCTTTTTATCACAGGACAAGAAATCAGCGCTTGACAACTTAACCGTCAGAAAAAGATTTGTTCTAAAAAATCCCTTATCCCCTGGGTCACCCTAGACCCCCTCACCCTTGACCCTTGACCCCTGACATTTGACCCCTGACCCCTGAACCTTGACCCTGGACCCTGGACCCTGGACCCTGGACCTTTGACCCTTGACCCTTGACCCCTAACCAACGGAAGTTCTCAGCATACTGTGCTGGAATGTAAACTGACATGTGACACACAACAATTCCACATGCCTGTTCCTTAAGGTGGAATGGAAATGTCAGAATAGGCCTAGCCCCTAGCCCCTAGCCCCTGGTCCTTAACCATTAACCCTTAACCCTTAACCACTGACCCCTGACCCTTGACCTTTGACCCCGACCTTTGACCCTTGACCCCTTGACGCTTGACCTTTGACCCCCTGACCTTTGGCCCTTGATCTTTGACCCCCTGACCTTTGACCCCTGACCCTCGACCCTCGAGCCTTGATTCTTGACCCTCGACCCCTAACCAACGGAAGTTCTCAGCATACTGTGCTGGAATGTAAACTGACATGTGACACAATTCCAAATGCCTGTTCCTTAAGGTGGAATGGAAATGTCAGAATAGGCCTAGCCCCTAGGCTCTAGCCCCTAGCCCTTAACCCTTAACCCTTAACCATTAACCCCTGACCCCTGACCCTTGACCCCCTGACCCTTGACCTTTGACCCTGACCTTTGAATATCAACCTCTGACCCCCTGACCCCTGACCTTTCACCCTCAACATTTGACCCTCAAACCTTGACCCTCGAGCCTCGAGCCTTGATCCTTGACCCTCGACCCCTAACCAACGGAAGTTCCCAGCATACTCTACTGGAATGTAAACTGACATGTGACACAATTCCACATGCCTGTTCCTTAAGGTGGAATGGAAATGTCAGAATAGGCCTAGCCCTTAGCCACTAGCCCCTAGCCCCTAGCCCTTAACACCAGACCCCTGACCCCTGACCCCTTAACCTTTGACCATCGACCCTCTACCCCTGACCTTTGACCTTTGACTCTCGACCCCTGACCTTTGACCCCTGACCCCTGACCTTTGACCTTTGTACTCTGACCTTTGACCCCTGACCTTTCACCTTTGACCCTCAACCCCTGACCTTTGACCCTCGACCTTTGACCCTCGACCCCTGGCCTTTGACCTTTCACCCTCGACCTTTGACCCTTGACCCCTGACCCTCGACCCTTGACCCTTGACCCTCGACCACTAACCAACGGAAGTTCGCAGCATGATGTGCTGGAATGTAAACTGACATGTGACACACAACAATGCCACATGCCTGTTCCTTAAGGTGGAATGGAAATGTCAGAATAGGCCTAGCCCCTAGGCTCTAGCCCCTAGCCCCTAGCCCTTAACCCTTACCCCCTGACCCTTGACCATTGACCTTTGACCCCCTGACCCTTGACCTTTGACCCCCGCGCCTGTCCTTTGACCTTCGACCCTTGACCCCTGACCTTTGACCCCTGACCCCTGACCTTTGACCCCTGACCTTTGACCTTTGTACTCTGACCTTTGACCCCTGACCTTTCACCTTTGACCCTCAACCCCTGACCTTTGACCCTCGACCTTTGACCCTCGACCCCTGGCCTTTGACCTTTCACCCTCGACCTTTGACCCTTGACCCCTGACCCTCGACCCTTGACCCTTGACCCTCGACCACTAACCAACGGAAGTTCGCAGCATGATGTGCTGGAATGTAAACTGACATGTGACACACAACAATGCCACATGCCTGTTCCTTAAGGTGGAATGGAAATGTCAGAATAGGCCTAGCCCCTAGGCTCTAGCCCCTAGCCCCTAGCCCTTAACCCTTACCCCCTGACCCTTGACCATTGACCTTTGACCCCCTGACCCTTGACCTTTGACCCCCGCGCCTGTCCTTTGACCTTCGACCCTTGACCCCTGACCTTTGACCCCTGACCTTTGACCTTTGAACTCTGACCCTTGACCCCTGACCTTTCACCTTCGACCCTCGACCCTCGACCCCTGACCTTTGACCTTTGAACTCTGACCTTTGACCCCTGACCTTTCACCTTTGACCCTCGACCCCTGACCTTTGACCCTCGACCTTTGACCCCTGACCTTTGACCTTTCACCCTCGACCTTTGACCCTTGACCCCTGACCCTCGACCCCTAACCAACAGAAGTTCGCAGCATGATGTGCTGTAATGTAAACTGACATGTGACACACAACAATTCCACATGCCTGTTCCTTAAGGTGGAATGGAAATGTCAGAATAGGCCTAGCCCCTAGGCTCTAGCCCCTAGCCCCTAGCCCTTAACCCTTACCCCCTGACCCTTGACCATTTGACCTTTGGCCTTTGACCCCCTGACCCTTGAACTTTGACGCCCGCCCCTGTCCTTTGACCTTCGACCCTTGACCCCTGACCTTTGACCCCCTGACCTTTGACCCTCGACCCCCTGACCTTTGACCCTCGACCCCCTGACCCTTGACCTTTCACCCTCAACCTTTGACCCTTGACCCTCGAGCCTCGACCCTTGACCCTTGACCCTCGACCCCTAACCAATGGAAGTTCGCAGCATGATGTGCTGGAACGTAAACTGACATGTGACACACAACAATTCCACATGCCTGTTCCTTAAGGTGGAATGGAAATGTCAGAATAGGCCTAGCCCCTAGCTCTAGCCCCTAGCCCCTAGCCCTTAACCCTTACCCCCTGACCCTTGACCCTTTGAACTTTGACCCTTGAGCTTTGGCCTTTGACCCCCTGACCCTTGACCTTTGACCTTTGACCCCCGACCTTTGACCCTTGCCCCTCAACCCCTGACCTTTGACCCTCGACCCCTGACCCCCTGACCTGTGCTGGAATGTAAACTGACATGTGACATACAACAATTCCACATGCCTGTTCCTTAAGGTGGAATGGAAATGTCAGAATAGGCCTAGCCCCTAGGCTCTAGCCCCTAGCCCGTAACCCTTAACCTCTGAACCCCTGACCCTTGACCCCTGACCCTTGACCTTTGACCTTGACCCCCTGACATTTGAACCCCAACTTTGACCCTTGACCCTTGACCCTCAACCCCAGACCTTTGACCCTCACCCCCAGAGCCCCTGACCTTTGACCCTCGACCCCCTGACCCCCTGACCTTTGACCCTCGACCCCTGACCTTTGACCTTTCACCCTCGACCTTTGACCCTTGACCCCTGACCCTCGACCCTTGATCCTTGACCCTCTACCCCTAACGGTTGCAAATGCTCCCCTGAGAGGTTTGGCGGTCGAAACAGAAGGCTTTTTATCAAAGGACAAGAAATCAGCCCTCGACAACTTAACTGGCAGAAAAATATTTTTTTGAAAAAATCCCTAACCCCCGGGGTCACAATTTCATCAAAAATCGGATTTCCGGCAATTCACTCAAAAATGGTGCCAAACGGTTGCAAATGCTCCCCTGAGAGGTTTGGAGGTCGAAACAGAAGGCTTTTTATCACAACACAAGAAATCAGCCCTCGACAACTGAACCGACAGAAAAAGATTTTTTTGAAAAAATCCCTAAGCCCCGGGGTCACAATTTCATCAAAAATCTGACTTTTGGCAATTCACTCAAAAATGGTGCCAAATGGTTGCAAATGCTCCCCTGAGAGGGTTGGAGGTCGAAACAGAAGGCTTTTTATCACAACACAAGAAATCAGCCCTCGACAACATAACCGGCAGAAAAATATTTTTTTGAAAAAATCCCTAAGCCCCGGGGTCACAATTTCATCAAAAATCTGACTTCTGGCAATTCACTCAAAAATGGTGCCAAACGGTTGCAAATGCTCCCCTGAGAGGTTTGGCGGTCGAAATAGAAGGCTTTTTATCACAGGACAAGAAATCAGCCCTCGAAAACTTAACCGACAGAAAAAGATTTTTTTGACAAAAATCCCTAACCCCCGGGGTCACAATTTCATCAAAAATCTGACTTTCGGCAATTTACTCAAAAATGATGCCAAACGGTGGCAACTGCTCCCCTGAGAGGTTTGGCGGTCGAAACAGAAGGCTTCTTATCACAGGACAAGAAATCAGCCCTCGAAAACTTAACCGACAGAAAAATTTTTTTTTGAAAAAATCCCTAACCCCCGGGGTCACAATTTTATTAAAAATCTGACTTTCGGCAATTCACTCAAAAATGGTGCAAAACGGTTGCAAATGCTCCCCTGAGAGATTTGGTGGTCGAAACAGAAGGCATTTTATCACGACACAAGAATTCAGCCCTCGACAACTTAAACGGCAGAAAAAATATTTTTTTGAAAAAAATCCCTAACCACCGGGGTCACAATTTCATCAAAAATCTGACTTTCGGCAATTTACTCAAATTGATGCCAAACGGTGGCAACTGCTCCCCTGAGAGGTTTGGCGGTTGAAACAGAAGGCTTTTTATCACAGGACAAGAAATCAGCCATCGAAAACTTAACCGACAGAAAAAGATTTTTTTGAAAAAATCCCTAAGCCCCGGGGTCACAATTTCATCAAAAATCTGACTTCTGGCAATTCACTCAAAAATGGTGCCAAATGGTTGCAAATGCTCCCCTGAGAGGTTTGGCGGTCGAAATAGAAGGCTTTTTATCACAGGACAAGAAATCAGCCCTCGAAAACTTAACCGACAGAAAAAGATTTTTTTGAAAAAATCCCTAACCCCCGGGGTCACAATTTTATTAAAAATCTGACTTTCGGCAATTCACTCAAAAATGGTGCCAAACGGTTGCAAATGCTCCCCTGAGAGATATGGTGGTCGAAACAGAAGGCATTTTATCACGACACAAGAATTCAGCCCTCGACAACTTAAACGGCAGAAAAAATATTTTTTTGAAAAAAATCCCTAACCACCGGGGTCACAATTTCATCAAAAATCTGACTTTCGGCAATTTACTCAAAAATGATGCCAAACGGTGGCAACTGCTCCCCTGAGCGATTGGGCGGTTGAAACAGAAGGCTTTTTATCACAGGACAAGTAATCAGCCCTTGAAAACTTAACCGACAGAAAAATATTTTTTTGAAAAAATCCCTAACCCCCGGGGTCACAATTTCATCAAAAATCTGACTTTCGGCAATTCACTCAAAAATGAGGCCAAACGGTGGCAAATGCTTCCCTGAGAGGTTTGGCGGTCGAAACAGAAGGCTTTTTATCACAACGCAAGAAATCAGCCCTTCACAACTTAACCGGCAGAAAAATATTTTTTTGAAAAAATCCCTAATCCCCGGGGTCAAAATTTCATCAAAAATCTGACTTCTGGCAATTCACTCAAAAATCATGCCAAACAGTGGCAAATGCTCCCCTCAGAGGTTTGGCGATCGAAACAGAAGGCTTTTTATCACAGGACAAGAAATCAGCCCTCGAAAACTTAACCGACAGAAAAAGATTTTTTTGAAAAAATCCCTAACCCCCGGGGTCACAATTTCATCAAAAATCAGACTTTCGGCAATTCATTCAAAAATGGTACCAAACGGTTGCAAATGCTCCCCTGAGAGGTTTGGCGTTCGAAACAGACGGCATTTTATCACAGGACAAGAAATCAGCCCTCAAAAACTTAACCGGCAGAAAAATATTTTTTTGAAAAAATCCCTAACCCCCGGGGTCACAATTTCATCAAAAATCTGACTTTCGGCAATTCACTCAAAAATGATGCCAAACGTTGGCAAATGCTTCCCTGAGAGGTTTGGCGGTCGAAACAGAAGGCTTTTTATCACAACGCAAGAAATCAGCCCTTCACAAATTAACCGGCAGAAAATTATTTTTTTGAAAAAATCCCTAACCCCCGGGGTCACAATTTCATCAAAAATCTGACTTTCGGCAATTCCCTTAAAAATTCTGCCAAACAGTTGCAAATGCTCCCCTGAGAGTTCTGGCGCTCGAAACAGAAGGCTTTTTATCACAGGACAAGAAATCAGCCCTCGAAAACTTAACCGGCAGAAAAGTATTTTTTTGAAAAAATCCCTAAGCCCCGGGGTCACAATTTCATCAAAAATCTGACTTCTGGCGATTCACTCAAAAATGGAGCCAAACGGTCGCAAATGCTCCCCTGAGAGGTTTGGAGGTCGAAACAGAAGGCTTTTTATCACAGGACAAGAAATCAGCCCTCGAAAACTTAACCGGCAGAAAAATATTTTTTGGAAAAAATCCCTAACCCCCGGGGTCACAATTTCATAAAAAATCTGACTTTAGGCAATTCACTCAAAAATGATGCCAAACGGTGGCAAATGCTCCCCTGAGAGGTTTGGCGGTGGAAACAGAAGGCTTTTTGTCACAGGACAAGAAATCAGCCCTCAAAAACTTAACCGACAGAAAAAGATTTTTTTGACAAAAATCCCTAACCCCCGGGGTCACAATTTCATCAAAAATCTGTCTTTCGGCAATTCACTAAAAAAATGGTGCCAAAAGGTTGCAATTGCTCCCCTGAGAGGTTTGGCGGTCGAAACAGAAGGCTTTTTATCACAGGACAAGAAATCAGCCCTCGAAAACTTAACCGGGAGAAATATATTTTTTTGAAAAAATCCCTAAACCCCGGGGTCACAATTTCATCAAAAATCTTACTTCTGGCAATTCACTCAAAAATGGTGCCAAACGGTTGCAAATGCTCCCCTGAGAGGTTTGGCGGTCGAAACAGAAGGCTTTTTATCAGAGGACAAGAAATCAGCCCTCGACAACTTAACCGACAGAAAAATATTTTTTTGAAAAAATCCCTAACCCCCGGGGTCACAATTTCATAAAAAATCTGACTTTAGGGAATTCACTCAAAAATGAGGCCAAACGGTGGCAAATGCTCCCCTGAAAGCTTTGGCGGTCGAAACAGAAGGCTTTTTATCACAGGACAAGAAATCAGCCCTCGAAAACTTAACCGACAGAAAAATATTTTTTTCAAAAAAACCCTAACCCCCGGGGTCACAATTTCATCAAAAATCTGAGTTTCGGCAATTCACTAAAAAATGGTGCCAAATGGTTGCAAATGCTCCCCTGAGAGGTTTGGCGGTCGAAACAGAAGGCTTTTTATCACAACACAAGAAATCAGCCCTTGACAACTTAACCGGGAGAAAAATATTTTTTTGAAAAAATCCCTAACCCCCGGGGTCACAATTTCATCAAAAATCTTACTTCTGGCAATTCACTCAAAAATGGTGCCAAACGGTGGCAAATGCTCCCCTGAGAGGTTTGGCGGTCAAAACAGAAGACTTTTTATCAGAGGACAAGAAATCAGCCCTCAAAAACTTAACGGGCAGAAAAATATTTTTTTGAAAAAATCCCTAACCCCCGGGGTCACAATTTCATAAAAAATCTGACTTTAGGCAATTCACTCAAAAATGATGCCAAACGGTGGCAAATGCTCCCCTGAGAGGTTTGGCGGTCGAAACAAAAGGCTTTTTATCACAACACAAGAAATCAGCCCTCGACAACTTAACCGGCAGAAAAATATTTTTTTGAAAAAATCCCTAACCCCCGGGGTCACAATTTCATCAAAAATCTTACTTCTGGCAATTCACTCAAAAATGGTGCCAAACGGTTGCAAATGCTCCCCTGAGAGGTTTGGCGGTCGAAACAGAAGGCTTTTTATCAGAGGACAAGAAATCAGCCCTCGACAACTTAACCGGCAGAAAAATATTTTTTTGAAAAAATCCCTAAGCCCCGGGGTCACAATTTCATCAAAAATCTGACTTTCGGCAATTCACTCAAAAATGGTGCCAAACGGTTGCAAATGCTCCCCTGAGAGCTTTGGTGGTCGAAACAGAAGGCTTTTTATCACAGGACAAGAAATCAGCCCTCGAAAACTTAACCGGGAGAAAAATATTTTTTGAAAAAATCCCTAAGCCCCGGGGTCACAATTTCATCAAAAATCTTACTTCTGGCAATTCACTCAAAAATGGTGCCAAACGGTTGCAAATGCTCCCCTGAGAGGTTTGGCGGTCGAAACAGAAGGCTTTTTATCACAACACAAGAAATCAGCCCTCGAAAACCTAACCGGCAGAAAAATATTTTTTTGAAAAAATCCCTAACCCCCGGGGTCACAATTTCATAAAAAATCTGACTTTAGGCAATTCACTCAAAAATGATGACAAATGGTGGCAAATGCTACCCTGAGAGGTTTGGCGGTCGAAACAGAAGGCTTTTTATCACAGGACAAGAAATCAGCCCTCGAAAACTTAACCGACAGAAAAATATTTTTTTGAAAAAATCCCTAACCTCCGGGGTCACAATGTCATCAAAAATCTGACTTTCGGCAATTCACTAAAAAATGGTGCCAAATGGTTGCAAATGCTCCCCTGAGAGGTATGGCGATCGAAATAGAAGGCTTTTTATCACAACACAAGAAATCAGCCCTCGACAACTTAACCAGCAGAAAAATATTTTTTTGAAAAAATCCCTAACCGCCGGGGTCACAATTTCATCAAAAATCTGACTTTCGGCAATTCATTCAAAAATGGTACCAAACGGTTGCAAATGCTCCCCTGAGAGGTTTGGCGGTCGAAACAGACGGCTTTTTATCACAAAACAAGAAATCAGCCCTCAAAAACTTAACCGGCAAAAAAATTTTTTTTTGAAAAAATCCCTAACCCCCGGGGTCACAATTTCATCAAAAATCGGACTTCTGGCAATTCACTCAAAAATGGTGCCAAAGGGTGGCAAATGCTCCCCTGAGAGGTTTGGAGGTCGAAACAGAAGGCTTTTTATCACAACACAAGAAATCAGCCCTCGACAACTTAACCGGCAGAAAAATATTTTTTTGAAAAAATCCCTAACCCCCGGGGTCACAGTTTCATCAAAAATTTGACTTTCGGCAATTCACTCAATAATGGTGCCAAAAGGTTGCAAATGCTCCCCTGAGAGGTTTGGAGGTCGAAACAGAAGGCTTTTTATCACAACACAAGAAATCAGCCCTTGACAACTTAACCGGCAGAAAAATATTTTTTTGAAAAAATCCCTAAGCCCCGGGGTCACAATTTCATCAAAAATCTGACTTTTGGCAATTCACTCAAAAATGGTGCCAAACAGTTGCAAATGCTCCCCTGAGAGGTTTGGTGGTCGAAACAGAAGGCTTTTTATCACAGGACAAGAAATCAGCCCTCGAAAACCTAACCGACAGAAAAAGATTTTTTTGACAAAAATCCCTAACCCCCGGGGTCACAATTTCATCAAAAATCTGACTTTCGGCAACTTACTCAAAAATGGTGCCAAACGGTTGCAAATGCTCCCCTGAGAGGTTTGGCGGTCGAAATAGAAGGCTTTTTATCACAGGACAAGAAATCAGCCCTCGAAAACTTAACCGACAGAAAAAGATTTTTTTGAAAAAATCCCTAACCCCCGGGGTCACAATTTTATTAAAAATCTGACTTTCGGCAATTCACTCAAAAATGGTGCCAAACGGTTGCAAATGCTCCCCTGAGAGATTTGGTGGTCGAAACAGAAGGCATTTTATCACGACACAAGAATTCAGCCCTCGACAACTTAAACGGCAGAAAAAATATTTTTTTGAAAAAAATCCCTAACCACCGGGGTCACAATTTCATCAAAAATCTGACTTTCGGCAATTTACTCAAAAATGATGCCAAACGGTGGCAACTGCTCCCCTGAGCGATTGGGCGGTTGAAACAGAAGGCTTTTTATCACAGGACAAGAAATCAGCCCTTGAAAACTTAACCGACAGAAAAATATTTTTTTGAAAAAATCCCTAACCCCCGGGGTCACAATTTCATCAAAAATCTGACTTTCGGCAATTCACTCAAAAATGATGCCAAACGGTGGCAAATGCTTCCCTGAGAGGTTTGGCGGTCGAAACAGAAGGCTTTTTATCACAACGCAAGAAATCAGCCCTTCACAACTTAACCGGCAGAAAAATATTTTTTTGAAAAAATCCCTAATCCCCGGGGTCAAAATTTCATCAAAAATCTGACTTTTGGCAATTCACTCAAAAATGGTGCCAAACAGTTGCAAATGCTCCCCTGAGAGGTTTGGTGGTCGAAACAGAAGGCTTTTTATCACAGGACAAGAAATCAGCCCTCGAAAACCTAACCGACAGAAAAAGATTTTTTTGACAAAAATCCCTAACCCCCGGGGTCACAATTTCATCAAAAATCTGACTTTCGGCAACTTACTCAAAAATGGTGCCAAACGGTTGCAAATGCTCCCCTGAGAGGTTTGGCGGTCGAAATAGAAGGCTTTTTATCACAGGACAAGAAATCAGCCCTCGAAAACTTAACCGACAGAAAAAGATTTTTTTGAAAAAATCCCTAACCCCCGGGGTCACAATTTTATTAAAAATCTGACTTTCGGCAATTCACTCAAAAATGGTGCCAAACGGTTGCAAATGCTCCCCTGAGAGATTTGGTGGTCGAAACAGAAGGCATTTTATCACGACACAAGAATTCAGCCCTCGACAACTTAAACGGCAGAAAAAATATTTTTTTGAAAAAAATCCCTAACCACCGGGGTCACAATTTCATCAAAAATCTGACTTTCGGCAATTTACTCAAAAATGATGCCAAACGGTGGCAACTGCTCCCCTGAGAGCTTTGGTGGTCGAAACAGAAGGCTTTTTATCACAGGACAAGAAATCAGCCCTCGAAAACTTAACCGGGAGAAAAATATTTTTTTGAAAAAATCCCTAAGCCCCGGGGTCACAATTTCATCAAAAATCTT
Organism: Podarcis tiliguerta; assembly: GCF_965153285.1. Taxonomy (NCBI): domain Eukaryota; kingdom Metazoa; phylum Chordata; class Lepidosauria; order Squamata; family Lacertidae; genus Podarcis; species Podarcis tiliguerta. The sequence continues at coordinate 517 of NW_028148670.1, read as the reverse complement.
ACTTCTGGCAATTCACTCAAAAATGGTGCCAAACGGTTGCAAATGCTCCCCTGAGAGGTTTGGCGGTCGAAACAGAAGGCTTTTTATCACAACACAAGAAATCAGCCCTCGAAAACCTAACCGGCAGAAAAATATTTTTTTGAAAAAATCCCTAACCCCCGGGGTCACAATTTCATAAAAAATCTGACTTTAGGCAATTCACTCAAAAATGATGACAAATGGTGGCAAATGCTACCCTGAGAGGTTTGGCGGTCGAAACAGAAGGCTTTTTATCACAGGACAAGAAATCAGCCCTCGAAAACTTAACCGACAGAAAAATATTTTTTTGAAAAAATCCCTAACCTCCGGGGTCACAATGTCATCAAAAATCTGACTTTCGGCAATTCACTAAAAAATGGTGCCAAATGGTTGCAAATGCTCCCCTGAGAGGTATGGCGATCGAAATAGAAGGCTTTTTATCACAACACAAGAAATCAGCCCTCGACAACTTAACCAGCAGAAAAATATTTTTTTGAAA